>NC_070591.1:7246943-7454443 GCF_027409825.1 Scomber japonicus | reverse complement strand
TAGAGTTGTTACTACAGCTATTTGAAGCTCTGCATGTTAGCTTCGCAGCTAACGTTAGCAGCGTGCTAACGTAACATATGACGTAGCTGCTGTGTATCTGGTGTATGTTCACTGCTTTCAAAGTGTTTACAGTCATGAAGACATATAAACGCAGGTTTGCTATCACAATAATCTCACATGAGATTGAGACGCGGTCTAGTGTTAGCCAGGCTAGCCACCTGTACTATCAGAGAAATAAATGCTGCTATCAAACTAAAGCTAACTTACCGGTCCGCAGCAGAGGCTTCAGAAGGGAGCGTAGATATGTTCTCCGGGTCCTATGTTCCCCGATCGCGGCTAACTCCGCTGCTAGCTCGGCGGCTAACTATGGTAAATGGTAAATGGACTGTACGTATATAGCGCCTTTCTAGTCTGTGCGACCACTCAAAGCGCTTTACATGACAAGTCATTCACCCTTTCACACACATTCATACACTGATGGCAGGGGCTACCACGCAGGGTGCCAACCTGCACATCAGGGGGAATCTAACCATTCATTCACATTCACACACCGTTGGCACAGCAACGGGAGCAATTTGGGTGTCTTGCCCAAGGACACATCGACATGTGGACTGGAGGAGCCGGGAATCGAACCACCAATCTTCCAATTGGAGCACGACCGCTCTACCTCCTGCCCCACAGCCACCCGGTAACTCGGTTGCTAGCTCGGCGGCTAACTCATCTGCGAACTCGGCGGCTAACACAGCTAACTGGCTAACTGTAGACGGGATCATCCCTATGCTCCCCGGTCACATACAAAGCGGGGAACATAGGACCCAGGGAACATAGGACCCGGGGAACATAGGGATGATCCCTTTCAGACTACGCCATGTTGGTCAGGTGGCGCAGTGGTTACGTCCGTTACCATGACAATGCGCGTCCATGTGGGATAGAGCCCCAGAAGGAGCATGGGGGGGGGGGGGTGTTTTGGTTTTCACTCATATATCAACAACTTTTTCTATATCTTTAAAGACCTGAAATAGTTACGTTACTTATTATCAACCCGCCTTTTTAATTAAGTTGTACTGTTATTACAGTAATTACAGCTGCTCAATCAAATCCAAACGAGTGAGATTACTGTAATTACTGTAGTAGGAGCTCAACGAAACGCATGACTTTGTTAACTTGCTCACATTTAGTTGATTTCATGATTTTACTTGATTTTTGTGCTTCTACTGTGTATCTGTAGGCTACGTAATGAAATGGTCTCCTTACTTTATTTGTAAAGTCAGCTGTAGCTTATTGAGTGCAGCACGCTTGGATTAACATGAACTAGTTAAGCTAAATTGTGCATACAGTGTAGGTACCATAATAAAGTAACTTTAAACTTACTGAAATATTGTGACTATACAACTCAGTACAAATCCCGTAGCAGCAGGTGAGCCAACTGTCTATCTCTGCTATTAATCAACACCCACACAGCATGACATCAAAACTACTGTAAGTCTTCACATCTTATATACGGGGCAATATTTTCCAAAATGATCACCAGCACACTAATTAGAGGACCTGAATTTAGTGATTGGGTTGACTCGCTGCAGCAGAAGTACCTTAAAGTGCAACCATCGTCTCTTTAAGGTACTTCTGCTTTGGCTTCAGGCTCAATGTTTAGACTTGATTTGACTGTGACAGCCTCTTGGTCTGCTTAGCTGAGGTTCTTTAGTGTCTTGTAGGTAACTGTTTGGCAGGACTGATCACAGAGTGCAGCTGGGAGTGTCTGTGCCCAACACTTTGAGTCATTATAAAAACCCATTACCTCATTCCTGTCACACAGACTCTCTCCTTCTAACATCAATTTTATTCACATGTTTTTTTGTTAAGCACAGTTTTGTCATGTCATGGCTTACGGGCACGCTTTGACATGACAAAAATATAGAAAAACACTTCAGCCTTCTAGCTTAGAACGACTTGAGATCCAATCCAACACTAAGGGGAGAATAATGACTTGTTTAGGACTTGAAACACAACTTGGACTCAACGCAGAACTTGTCAGTGTCGACTCAAGAGTTCATAGCCAGGACTCAATGCTTGTAGTTTACAAAGCAGACACTTAGTCTCAACTCTGCTGGCAGCAGCACAATGAGCCACCAATTAATGAGCAGCCACAGTTGGAAAGAGCAGCAATACATGTCATTAAACTTCACTCTTCACACTCTCTCTCTCTGTCACCTTAAAAAAACACCTCTTTTTTTACTCCTGTGATGATTAAGATCCACCATATGATCAATGCTGATAGACTGGTGCTTGCCTCGCTCAATGTATAGTGTGAAAAACACTTTGACAAGTCTTGAGCAATTATCCAAAATATATATAGTCGTTAAGTATCAAAAGTAAAAGCACCTATAATGTAGAGTAAACTCTGTCAGTGTTTTACTTTTATATATTATTGATTTGCAGCATTTTGATGTTGCTGTTTGAGATGAAGCAAATTCTAGCAACCTATTATACGGTTTGGTAGTTCAATCAATAGTAATGCATCATATTCTCTAAGATGATCATATATTTTGTACAGAAAATTGCATCCTTGCACAACAGTGCTCCTCAGGCTCAGGTGTTTCCACTTGTGAAATCAGTCCTTGTCTCAGGACTGCTTGGGCATCTCTTTCACCTCCCCGCAGATTTCAAGGTAGCTGTCGGGACAGTTTATCTCATTATCATTCTTATTTGTACACGGATTTGGTGAAAACGCACAATTCCCAGTGACGCTACATCCAACTGACACCTGACTGGAGGTCTAATCAGCCAGAGTAATTGGAAACACCTGTGTGGGTCTGTGGAGTATTTGATTTATGAAGTAACTCTAGCTGTCAAATAAATATAGTGGAGAAAAACTACAATATTCACTTTTTTGATTTACTGTAAGTATAAATTAGCATAAAATGATTATATTCAAGCAAAGTACAGCTACCTCAAAATAAGATATACGTTCAATATTTGAGGAAATGTATTAAATTACATTGCACCACTGCAGATCTAAGACTTACAGCAATACAACAAGATGCCACCTGAGCTATTTAGATTTAATATAACATACTAGAAACTGAGTGGACCAATAAAGTGTTCTGCCACAGAGGCCCCAATGTATATATATATTTATTTTATATGCACCTTTCTTGTTATTACTAAATAACTATTACCTGACTCCCAATATTACCAACACATTTTTTTATACTTAAAAAGTTGAAATTCTGATATAATCTCAAGGGCTGTAATTACACACACATTATGCAGGGCGACTGAAAAACAGCGCCAAATGCCTGCATATTTACTCCAAAGACATTGTTTTAATTCAAGTTAAAATGTACAATATTTTGACCTAAAGACTTGTAGGCATTAGTCTTTTCATGTGTGTTTTTATTTTTGTCATACATAACATTACATCTGAGCTCCCACTCTTCTCCGGGTTTTATTGAGTTTTCTAAAGTAGTGAAACAGCGCCCCCCTCTGTTGTCATGTTAGTCTGTGTGGTGAAAAGCAGTACTGCACCACTAAAGTTGAGATAGTCCTGTTGTGTCCAGTGAAGAGACGGAAGCTGAGACTGATGTTCTTTGATTTGAAGTCGTATCAGATGTTCAACTTTGAACTTTGGAGCCATTCACACTTCAAAAAAAGTTGATAGTTGCCATGGTAATTCACGTTAGCTTGTTTTACAGCGTTTGCTAACATCAGTTACTGTGCTTAGTTTGAGTATGTTGAGTGTTGATGGAAGGTGAAGATGAGAGCTCCTATCAAAATGCACAAATTTAATAATGCAGCATCAAATTATCACTATTTTATATCACTATTATATCACTACTATTTTTTAATTTTTTTATTTATTATATTTATCACATCAACTTCAAATAACTTCTGTCAAATAGTTTTGGACCTTTAATCATATTTAACACAGACACCCAAGATTATAACTAAATATGACCAAAAAAACCCCCAGAAAGCATGATGTGTCCCCTTTAACAGTGGTACTAAAAAAACACAGTGTCCCAATTTAGGGCTGGGCGATATGGCCTTTTACTAATATCCCGATATTTTTAAGCCATGTCACGATACACGATATATATCTCGATATTTTGCCTTAGCCTTGAATTAACACTTTGATGCATACAATTATGACAGTATGACGATTCTACGTTTCTACATTAAAACATTGTTCATACTACATTAATATATGCTGATTTTAAACATTCATGCCAAAAGCGTAAATCACAACTAAACAAATTCATCAAAACTGTATTTATTAAACAGCTATTAAGCAGTGGCACAAACATGTCATTTCAAAACAAATAAAGTGTCTTTTATGCATGATGTAACTAATATGACATATCAAAATAACACTAAATAAAAGTGCACATTTTGTGCATAATGCCACTAGGATATAAAGGTAGAGCTGTCTCTGCTAGGTAGATTATATCTTGGATAAAGTGTGTCGATGATCTTTCTGAATCCGGGCTTTTAACCACACTCACTGGGGCCATGTCTTTCTCTGTGTGGTGGGTTACTGCGGACGTTATCTCCTTCTGTTTTTGACTATTTTAGTCGTATTGCTGTTCTGGAAAAAGAAGACGCCAGACTCAGTTGCGTCAGTGCTGGTTGCTTCGGCACTTTCTTCAATATGTCACTGGTCGGAGATGTGCTCTTGCAGAGTTTCAAGCACACATGGTGATATAACTTTGTTGTACTACCAGCTTTTGTGGTGACGCTTTTATGACATACTTTACATATTACGGTTTGTTGTTCAACGTCCTCCCTCTTGTACCCAAACCACCGCCAGATGATGGATCCTGAATTGTTTTTTTGAGAATTAATCTCCCTCCTCCACTTGTCCATATCACCTGCTGCTCGCGCGACCTCAGATCGCTGCTACATGCTGCCGGGCATATGACGTTGCACGCACACCAGAACGTGTTGTACGTACCTAGGTGCGCTTGTTTTATCTCTCTGTGCGGAGAGATGAGAGAGTGAGAGAAACCTGTAGTTCAACGGGCCGCGACTAAAAACAAACTGCGTGTAAATTGAATGTATACTCGAGTATTCACGATATAGTAATTTTATACATCCCACAGAGAACAAGCCGCGATACATCGAGTATACTCGATATATCGCCCAGCCCTATCCCAATTCCTATTTTTTTTAGTTTATACCAGCTGTCTGATTGTCTGAACACACATTAATAAGTTACATTTTGTAGGTGCGAGATGACAATGCTGCAAACTGAACCACCACACAAAAAAGAGTAACTCACTTCCATGAGTGCCCAACGTGTAACTGCAGCAGCTGCTAATGACTGCCGAGTGATCAGAGCCGGCGAGTACCTCAGCATGACAGCCGCTCTTGTCGCGGGTAATCAGAGGTGCAATATAAAGAAAGAGATTGTCAAAATCTGATGCTGATATATGAAGACATTTGAAATGCTTTTCATCTGCGGAGCTCCACAAGGACACAACAAAAGAGCAGCGTCTCCCATCTCCCGTGTTCACAACGACTGTCAGATGTTTTCTTTATTGTCTGGTACTGATTGAGTTTTTCTCTACAGGAGCTATTTTTAATGCCCAGCTCTGTCCGTATAGACATAAAAGTTCTCATGAAATCAAACGTTCTTTATTTCAATAAGTAATCGATGGTGAGGTCAATTTTTTTTTATTGTTTATCAAAGCTCAGATGTGATATTTAGCATAACACGCTCTGTAAACAGAACAACTCTCTGGAGACTGAAAATGTGATTGATATTATTCATCTTTGGAGCTGTTTCTGTATAAAATGGACTTCTAACAGTTAACTTCTTGACCCATATTAGCATTTGCAAGGCAAGGCAAATGTATTTGTAAAGTACATTTCAACAACAAGGCAATTCAAAGTGCTTTACCTTAAACATAAAATGCATCAATACAGGATAAAAAAGCAACACATGCCAAAATAAAAATGTCATTTAAACACGATTTAAAAGTGTTAATTTGGGATTTCATTAAGCTAAAGACAGAGTAAGACCAATTAAAACAGGAGAATAAAAAGTTACAGTGCAATGTGAGATATTAACCCTACAGAACAACTCACCAGAGACTAAAAATGTGTTATCTTTGGAGACGTTTCTCTATAAAAATGACTTTCTTGGGCCATATTAGCATTTGGATAGCAGTGTGTATTGGCCCTGGAGATGATAAATGCAATTTTATTATTAATTCTCATATTCATTTAACTGCTGAAAGACAAAAATGCTAAATCATACAAGATATTTAATGGTTTTCCTGGGTCTGCATTTGTCTTTATTAATTTAGATTAAGACATTTAGGCTGACTTTCAGGAAGCAGGTTTTAACAGAAGCCACTGAGCCACATAATAGCACTTAACTAATTATCCATTGACTCTTCCTTTGTATTATCTGAGCCTCGTTCTCAGCCTCAGTCACCAGCTGAGTTTGAGACAGCAGCAGAAGTTTCTCAGTGAGGAGGCGAGCAGTCACAATAGTACATAAAATCAATTTCTATCTGTTTCAGCCTGTTCAGTTTTTTCTTTTTTCCCTACAGAAACTCAAGGTTGGTGTCCGATGTTTTTTTTTTCTGTACCTCTCAATATCAATATGTGCAGACAGGAGAACATGCCTTTTGAAAAAGTATGACCCTGGGCACCGAGAGAAATAATATTACATGGTTCCCCCGCGTTTGTATACAGTATGTCCTAGAAATGTTATTTTTCTAAATGTAAGCGACTGCGGATCCCCAGAGGAGCTAATACAGTGGCTGATTATTCTTACACTCCTGCAGAGAAACCTTAAAATGTCCAGCCAGAGGTAGACTGAACATTATAAATCCTTTATGTTGTTGCTTTTGTTTTATTTAATCTCTACTTGTTTATGTGTTCTTCATACAAACCAATTATTTTTGCATTGCCTTGATTTAACTTTTTTGACCTCCAGCTGCTTCATCAGAGCAGCTCAGTAGCCGGCAGGGTTGTTACTGTACTGGGCTGCTCCCAGTACAGCTTTAGATCCATAGCGGATCTGCAGGATCAATATCAGAGTCGATCTCTGCATTTTTTAATGATTGCTATTGGCTAAGTGATGCCTGCCAAATCCATTTTCAGTCATTTGTTTATTGTAACCAATTACGCTCCGGGTAGGCCAGCTGTCAAGCGCTTCAGCTAAAGAGCCAGATATTTCCCTCAGGAGTTGGTAGAGAGCAAAATCAGAGCTAAAAGAGAGTAAATATTGGACTTACATTCAGCAGGTAGAAAGAAACACGACTAAATGAATTATAATGTTGCTCCGTAACTGCTGGATATGGAAATAAACAACTGTTTGCTAACAAGCTCAACATATCATCTTAAAATATGTGTCAGTGTTGTGTTCATAGCTGCCCCCCAGTGGCCAAACACACAAATACATTTCTTAAAAATTGTCTTAAAAAAAGGTTTGGTTTTATATCATTTGAAATGACATTTGCACCATTTTTTAACCAAATGTAAGACTGAATGCTCCTGAAAATGTCAAATGGTGTAACCAAAAAGGTTGAAGGTGATGAATATTAAATATTTTATCCACCTACAGTGTATTTAAGTGGACTTATACAAATAATTATTTGAAATGTTTCCTGGTCTCCATGATTCCCCAGATTAAATGTAATATTTAGAACAATAGTATTCCATTAGCTTTATTTAATATAAAAGTTATAATGTAAGATCATGCCAAACTAGTTGATATGGTGTTTTATTGACTATTTACTGTTTTTAAGCAAGTTGAATTATTTGGTACAAAGTTTTTATGGTTACACCACTTAGACATTTTTACCATAATCCTCTAATATATTCTCTCAAAATGAATTTTAACCCCTTTAAATTTGACTAAACCACATGGACACAAAAAACGTCATTGACCCAAATACAGGCTTAACTAGATTTAACAGCTAAATATAACGAAACCATGGCCATAAAGCCCACACCAATATCAGCATCACCAACTTTAGATTGGATAACGTCCATACAAGAGGGAAGTTCATTGTATTACTTTAATTACAGACTGAGAGATATTCAGCAGCATGCGAACGTTTGACAAAGACTGAATGAGACTTTGAAATGCTTCCATCGTTTAAGGTCATTCAATGTTCAAGCTGACCCTGACTGATTTATCTGCCAAAGACAAACTTTACTACCATTTTCCTTTTGATGGGCTGTAATTTTGAACCCCACTTGTAACCAAGAGTGTAATTAACATGTCTGGTTTATATTGAGGATAATAAAAATAATTTCAGTTGCTCTTCTGGTATATAAAGGTGCTTTTAGATAGTGAGGCAGTGAGATTGGCATATAGCTGCAGGGTACAAAAGAGAGGGCAGGCAGAAGTCACATTACGCACATGAGTTTTAAACTGCTATAAAGTTAACGGAAATATACAAAAATACATTTAAAAGCCTCAATTGAACAACTGAACAACCGGTGTTCAGTGTAGTATCTACTCTGCGGCTCGTGAGAGGCAGTGTACACAGTCTGTATGTGGGTTTATCACCGCAAAGAGAAGTACAGAAGTTCAGGTACATGACAGGATCTCTGTGCACGGCAGGTACACCCGATACGTTGGAAACTTAAGACGAGAGATTTTCTCTCTGAGTTTAAGTACGACTGAATACCTAATGAATATTTCATCATGTGTGACACAGCGGTAATCCACTCGTCTTCCATTCTGGTCGGATTTGAGATTTGAATGTTTTCTGGTGTTTTTTTTTAAATGATTACTTTCTGAGTATATATGACTTTTTGACACTGTTCTCCTAAAAACGTCAGTCAGTCGGCCTAAAAAAACGACGTATGGCGCTTTTCCACTACACAGTTATAGCACTACTCGTCTTGGCTCGACTCGAATCGGCTCGGTACGGTTCCAGGGCAGACCTTTTCCATTACAAAAAGGTACCTACTCAACGTGGGCGGGGTCATCATAGCACGGCTGCGCGAAACTGCTGTGACTTTGTTTTATACACGACACAAACACTTAAACAATGGAGGGCATGGAGGTGATGGTGTACTTGCTGCTGTATGTGGCTTTCTGTCACACACAAAGCAAGAAAATTGAGCCGTATGACTGTAACACTGTTGCCGGTATTTAAAAATGCCGGGTTTGATTCTTGTGTGGGACGGCTCATGACTCTTCCAGCGACAACTCTTCTGACCAATCAGTGGCCGGCAGTCTGTTGACGTCACATTTAGTATCGGCTCGGCTCGCTTGGAACCTCAGCAGAGCAGGTACTAAAAAAGTACCAGGTACTATCCCTAGTGGAAACGCAAAATAAATGAGCCAAGTAGTGCTAGAACTGTATAGTGGAAAAGCGCCATTATAGTTACAATTGAGTGACTGACTCATCTAATGGCCGAAGTGATTATGACCCACTGTTGAGATGACGTCAATACACGTTGACAAATTTCCACAGATGGAGGCACTAACGTTTTTGTTTCCTGTTTCTGAGAGATAACAGACTTCATCACCAAACCTTAACTCTATGATTATTACTGTAGCCATGACAACGAAGGTTAATTAACTTTGACAAAATGGTGCAAAGTGCATGTCAAGAAATGCCTAAAAATAATGTTTAAGAAAAGAAAATGCTGCTGTGTGTCAATCTGGAGTCACTTGATTAAACAATGTATTTGGACATTTAATTTGGATAAATGGTTTATAAATGGTTCAGATACTTATTTTTCTTTGTCATACTTTAATACAAACATAATTAATGCTGCGATTCCCTGTCATATGCTCTACTGTCTACTGTAGGTGTGGTCTGAGATATGGCATAAAAAACTAAATCCAAACATCTTCCCCAAGCAGCCACAAAGACAGATTTATGCTATAATTTAACAGCTCATATGTTTATTTAAAATGTATTCTTTAGTTTCTTCAGTTTGAAAACAGATAAAAATCACAATTTCTCTATAACTTTCTCCTGAAACCCCATTGTGACATATTTAAATTGCCTGTTTTGTCTTAACGACAGCCCAAGATATTCAGTCTCCTATCACAAAAGGTGAATGTGAAGTGAATGTTTTAGTTTGTAAAATGACTTGAAATCTGTTATCGAGACAGATTTAATTTTCCGTCTGTGGACTGATCATTTAAATGATTATGTCAGCTACTGACTCTAAAAAAGATATGTAGTGTTAGTCCAGGAAGCTGTTCAAACAATTTATTGTAGTCAAAAATGGACGTAGATGGTTCACAGATGGATGGTAAATTACTTTTTTATCATTAATGCCTCCACACTGGTTTGGAGAGGAAAGGGAGAGATGCAGGCTTTAAGGGTGGAGTTATAAAATGTTGTGGGAGTGGTCTTATCAGGAGGAGGAGGGGCAGAGACTTGTGATTTAACAGACACACAGTAACGTTAACGAGGCATGTTGCCCTTTAAAGTTTGTCCATCTTTAACCTTCGTGTCGTCCTCCCGGGTCAAATTGACCCCCTACTGTATGTTCTGACTGTTCCTTCCTTCCTTCCTTTCCTCCTTCCTTCCTTCCTTCCTTCCTTCCTTCCCTTTCCTTTCCTCTCTTCCTTCCTTCCTGCCTGCTAACGTCCTTACTTCCTTCTTTCCTCTGTCCTTCCTCCCTCCCTTCCATCCTTCATTCCTCCTTTCATCCTTCCTTCTTTCTTTCCTTCCTTCTTCCAGCTTTCCTTCCTTCCTTCATGCCTTCCTTTTCCTTCCTCCTTTCCTTCTTCCTTCCTTCCTTCTCTCCTTTTCCTTCCTTCTTCCTTCCTTCCATCTTTCCTCCCTTCCTTCCTCCCTTCCTTCCTTGACTCAAGGACAACAGGAGGGTTAAGGATGCATGTCTTGAGTGATGAATACAAACAGTTTTTAACCCACAGGCATGTTTTATCTTTCATTTCCAGGTCTTATACGCTACATTTTTGCCTTTTTAAAGATCTGTGAACTGTAAGCTGACATTTTATCCCAAAAGATCTGAATGAAACGAACACCTACATGCTGAAAAGTTGATAATCAGGCGAGGATTTTGGCGATAAATCATAGCAAATGCTGGGGTCTCAGCTTCTCCTTTACTGTTGTACACATCCTGCTTTTGTCACAGGTGTAATTCAGTGCTTATCTGAGAGCACCTCGGGGATCGTAACCCCGCTGGGTCGGTGTGAATACTCTCTCCCGCGGCGTCGTGGATTTGACTCAAGGTTTTTATCTCTGCACCTATTTCACGAATAATTCAAGAAGTTATAAGACAGCAAAGTACATATAAACAAGTTCCTGGCTGCTCTCAGGTTTCTGTCCCCATCATCACCCATCTCATTACCTGCAGTATTATTCATCAATACTCCCACCTCGACCCTCCGTCTCCCTCACCAGCACCACACATACCCCCACTGGGAAAGAAGGCAGCCTTTGACAAGCCCAGAGTAAATGGGCACCTCATCTTTGTGACTCTGTGTGTGTGTGTGTGTGTGTGTGTGTGTGTGTGTGTGTGTGTATGTGTATGTGTATGTGTGTGTGTGTGTGTGTGTGACAAGTGCTGACAGTCCAGGAGCCTGGCCTCTTACAAGGTCAGCATCTGTGAGCTTCGTCAGTGTGTGTGGGTACAAACAATATACCACCTGTGCCCCCCTGCCATGTCCGCACCCAGCAGATGCTCTGAAAGTCAAACTCAGTCTTAAACACACACACACACACACACACACACACAGTCATGAGTACCATGCAGAGTTATCAAAGTCAGCCGAGGTTAGTTGTAGTGTTATGGGTGTGATAAATATGATAAAATATGGACCATAAATTCAGCTCATACGAAGGGAGGACAGGACCTAAAGGCTCAGTGACACAGGGAAAACACACACACACACACACACACACACACACACACACACACACACACACACACATTGTATTCGCCTGAGCAATGGATCAAGTGGAGCAAATGCATCCCCATTATTCAATTAGGGTGGAGCATAGTTATGGTTTTGCTACCCCACTTTTTGTCTTTTTAAATTTAAACAGCCCTGTAAGCTTATATAAATGATCGTTTTATAATTTTCAGCACCTGACAAAAACAAGTCGAACCGGCGCTGATAGTTTGCCACAGGGTGCTTTGTTTTTTCAGTCACAGTCTGTCAATCCTCACAGGAGTCTGAGTGTATATAAACGTGAGAAACATGTAATTTAGCTTAATAACAAAGGGAAAGAAAGACTAGTGTACGTTGAATTAACCGGTTTTGTTCATAGACTGTATAAAAGAAATGGACGAAAAATAAAAACACGGATTCTACTTATATGACCATGAGGTGGGGCCATGGGCGGAGCGCGGAGATTGCTATGGTTGCGAGGGCTGGATCTCCAGGGCATTGGGCAATCAACCTGTCAATCAGGACGTAGCCACGCCCTAATGCATACCCTGCTTTATCGTCACATATAAAATCAGGGAGGCCAAAATGTCCCAAATGAACATCATACTGCATTGAAGAAGGCTTTAAACTAGCGATTGAGACCATAAACACATTTTGAAAACGTTTACTGAGGTTAGAAATCAAGTGAGAAGTTGGTGAATTCTCCATTGACTTGTATAGAGACGGTCGCCCCCTGGTGGCCTTTTGATAGAATGCAGCTCTAAGTTACTTCCGCGTTGGCTTCATTTCAGAGGACCAGAACTCCTCACCTGGTGTTGAGCCGATTTTCAAGTCAACGTTAGCTAACTTTGCCAGCTCGCTCATCTACAGTCAGCTTTTGTAAGTGTAACAAAGCTGCCAACTCTAGTGCAAAGACTGTGAGACTGTCACATGATGTAGTTGACATTTTATATACTCTCTCACGCCACAAGTCAATTTTCTCACACAATAAACAATTTTTTTAACTAGTAACGTTGCAGCATTTAAAGAGGACACTGACAGCGCACAGACAGACAAGACAGAGCAGCACAGATTCCTATTAATATGTTTTTAGATTTGGGTTAATCCAAGAAGTTCGGCGGTGTATAAATGCAGGAAATTTACTTTTTAAATTACATTTTTGCTTTGTGAGGGAGGATCCACAGATACCAACGCTAATTATGCATGTTTTCAAGTTTGAAATATGCACACACACACACACACACACAGGTACACTACACACACCTTGCGACAACAGTGGTAAATTGTGATTCAGATACCAGTGGGAACAATAAAACTGTAGCAAGTCTGTAATTTCTAAATGTCTCATGAAAGCAGCGGGAAAAAAAGATGTAAAAAAGGCGACAGGAGGTTTTTTTTTCCTTTTTAAATGTCATCAAGTGATTACATCTGACTACATACAAACAACTGATTTTATTCATAATACATGAGCCAGAACAGTCTCACAACACAACATACTAACTCAGGGACTCTCAAATTCAAGTCTTAGAGGTCCACTTACCAAGTGTCTTCCAGTAAGGGTGCATTACATCATCTTTTAGTGTACATTAACAGAGATGACATGAGTGTTGTGTAACCAAATTTAGCATAAAAAGGTGTGATGTTTAGGTGGAGACACTGGGGAAAATGTTAATTATAAGTTCTTCTGTGCATTCATTGTTAAAAAAGTTTGATTTTCCAATAAGAGGCTCGATATGTTGACTTGAAAAGGTTTAATCTTGTGGTTTTTATCTGTATTTTTGCGGTCGTTTTATTCAAAATGGGCATATTTGGTGATATAGAGACGTTTAATAATTTATCACACAGGTATCGTACTTCCCTCGGGCCAAATTAACTTATCCATTAACAGTCCAGTCATTCTTAAATGCACCGTTTTTTCACACTCAACCTTTAACAAGTTCAACAAGTTTTTTAACTTTATCATCTGGAGCTTCTACATGCTACAATAACCGTGCTAACTGAGGCGACTAGCGGGTGACTGAGTGATGACAGGTGAGGTGACGTGACGGCGATGTGTCACTCAGAAACGGTCAAGGTCAGGTTGCAGCAAAATGTGAAAAGTTTCCTCTACAGATTGAATTGTTTCTCAAAAAATGACATATTTGGTGGTTTGCAGCTTCCTGAAGATGAGAATTTGTAGCTTTTGCTTATCGTACATGAAAGGAAAATGAATATCTTTGGATTTTGGCCTGTTGATCAGACAAAATCCATTTTTCACTATTTTCTTACATTTTATAGTCAAAATTATTCAAACTAAAACCAAAAAATATATAATCTGCAGATTAATTGGGTTATTATTGACTAATTAAAACATACTTATGACTTTCATATTCCTCTTTTTAAAAGCTTTTTCTACTAGATGTCACTAAATTCTACACTCTGTAGACTCCTTTAAGTCCTCAACTTGTCATTTTTCATCATTTTTTATACAGATTAAATTAATGAAATATATGTTAATTAGTACATCAAAGATTAGTCAATTAATCAACAGAAAATTATTCTTCTGCGTGCAACAATTATAATAATTGAATAATCTTTGAGGCCATATTTCCCTAAAATAACCAATATTTGCTGGTTTTCAGCTCCTTGAACATGTGAATGAGAACCTTTTGCATATCATACATAATAGTATATGATTAGACAAAATTATGAAATGATAAAGTAGATAATAGCTGCAGCCCTACTTTAGACTTCTTGTTGTCAGGTGGATTTTATTAACTTTTGACAGCTGATTTACAGTTTTTATGCTAAACTAAACTAAATGACTGACAGATGTGACAATATGTTTATATTTGAACTTCTTGTCGAACTCTGCAACAAAACAAACGTAAAAATATATTAACACTGAATATCAACCAAATATTTGAGCTCTCTCTCTCTCTCTCTCTCTCTCGCTCTCGCTCTCTCTCTTTTACTCTTTCTCGCTCTCTCTCTTTTACTCTCTCTCTCGCTCTCTCTCTTTCTCTGTCTCTCTCTCACTCTCTCTCACTCTCTCTCTCTCTCTCTCTTTTACACTCTCTCCCTTTCTTTCTCTCTGTCTCTCTCTCTCTCTCTCTCTCTCTCTCTTTTACTCCCCCCCCCTCTCTCTCACTCTTACTCTCTCTCTCTCTCTCTCTCCCCCCCCCCCCCCCCCCTCTCTCTCTCTCCCTCTTTTAAACAACTGTATACATTGACTATGTGCTTTTTTCTCTCCGGCAGGTCTCCTCTAATAACAAAAAAAATTGATTAGAATTTTTATTAACACTTCAATAAAAGAGTCTGGGTATGTCGAGATAGAGCGTTTGAATTTTAAACAGTTCGAATGCAACACGACCCGACGGGAGGCAATACTGTGACAGCAAGAGCCAGAGGGAGGCATTATTGTTATTGTCTCCCTTGGTGGTGACTCGCTTGCAACGCTGCAATGCTATTAGAGAGCAACATAAAAACGAAATCAGATTAAATGCACATGACAGGAGGCAAAGTCTCCAACTGGAGTCAAGTTTATGACAAGCTTGTGTCATTTACCGTGACTGCCTGATTTATTTGGCCTCACCGGGAGCGGAGGAGGCAAGCTGAGAGTTTTCTAATTCCTTTTCTCCATCATTTCTTCAGCCATCAGTCAAAAGCAGCGGAGAGCACGGGGGCTAAAAGTGAAGGCTCAATAAATGGGGCTAAAAGTGAAGGCTCAATAAATAAGCTGTTAAGTCTGCCGCGTTACATTTCAGGTCTTTATTTCAGGCCTTGTTTGAGTTTTTGAAGTAGTGTGTTATAACCTTTTAGTCCTTTTTTTTAAAAGATACTGACAGTACTGTACTCTGTAAGAAGCACGCTGGTTTGTGCCAGAGGTTATTCAACAGATCAGACTGCTGTAGTAGAGATAGTTGGGAAGCAAAAAACTCAACATTCGTCCATTCATCCCAGTTTATCCTGCAGCAGCGTCTGCTTTCTAACATTAAAGTCCAACTGCAGTTAAAAATACTGGTACGTCCCAAAAGTAGAGGGACTAATGGGAAAGGAGGAAGATGAGCGGAGGTTTGTAGAGATGAACGCCACATCACATCACAGCAGCGTCATTCATAAAAAGAAGGAACCACTCTAGTGTTGGTTTAAGTCGAGGGATGGACATTTCTGTTAAAAGTAAAAGTTTAATGCTACAAACACTTTGCAGTCGGCTTCCCAAGTGAGTGAGAAAAAGAGAGAGACAGTGTGGTGGTGGTGAAGTGAGCTAGAGAGTGAATAAAAAGCAGGAAAGCGGGAAATAAAACGTTATTTCCTGGTTGTTTCATGGTGTTATGACCATCACTGATTGGTCCGACACTCATATCACAGCTGCTTCAACTAGTGTGCCACTTCATTCATAGAACAAGGAACCTAAAGACTTTGTAGGCGACTTCCCCGAGACCCCAAAAAGAAATAAAACACTCAACAGATGATTAACTCTGGAAACAGATGCTCTCTCTCTATTTTCTCCTTTTCATTCATTCATTACATCCAACTCATACAGCTATAAATACAAAGAACAACAGGACTAATGCTTCAACTAGTGTGCCGTTTCATTCATAAAACAAGGAACCTAAAGACTTTATAGTCGGCTTCCCAACTTGTTTTTAAAAGAGGGTGAGAGACAACGAGAGAGAGAGAGTGAGAGAGAGAGAGTGAATGACGAGAGGGAGAAATAAAACTTTATTTTCCGGTTGTTTCATGGTGGTTACGTCCCCAAAAAGAAATAAAACACTCAACAGATGATTAACTCTGGAGACAGATGCTCTCTCTCTATTTTCTCCTTTTCATTCATTCATTACAGCCAACTCATACAGCTATAAATACAGAGAGCAACAGGACTAATGCGTGTGATTTAAAGCAGGAACAAATATGTAAAAAGGTAAAAGGAAAACTGATTTCACTATTTTATGGAACATTTTATAGAATATGATACAATACAACATGTTTTGGAGTTTGTTTTATACACATATATTTATATTTGCATGTATTCAAATGTATCAGCTGCACAAAGATATAACATGATGCATTTATATTTCCATTTTTATATATTTTATTGTATTTATGTTTTTTACAGCTCTCAAATGTAAAAACGGGTCAAATTTGAAGTAAGGGTTGAAAAAAAGGGGCTTTTTTGTGTGTTGCTTAATTTAGAGGACTTCACCTCACTAACTCAGGGACAAATTCAATTCACTATTTTATGGAAAATTTTACAGAATATGATGGATATAACCAGGCAGGGAGTTTCAGTCCTCTGAAATGAGTCCAACGCGGAAGTAACTTAGAACTGCATTCTATCAAAAGGCCACCAGGGGGCGACCGTCTCTATACAAGTCAATGGAGAATTCACCAACTTCTCACTTGATTTCTAACCTCAGTAAACGTTTTCAAAATGTGTTTATCGCTAGTTTAAAGCCTTCTTCAATGCAGTATGATGTTCATTTGTGAAATTTTGGCCTCCCTGATTTTATATTTGACGATAAAGCAGGGTATGCATTAGGGCGTGGCTACGTCGTGATTGACAGGTTGATTGCCCAATGTCCTTGAGATCCAGCCCTCGCAACCATAGCAACCTCCCTGCTCCGCCCATGGCCCCGCCTCATGCCCATATAAGTAGAATCTGTGTTTTTATTTTTCCCAGCATGCACCTGAAATTTTCAAGATGGCGCTGCCTAGATTCGAACCTTTTGGCTTCCGAGCAGCAGTCCACAAACCAATGGGTGACGTCACGGATGTTACGTCCATTTCTTTTATACAGTTCATGGATATAACATGTTTTATGAACATTTATTTATATTTGCATGTCTTAAAATGTATCAGCTGCACAAAGATAACATGATGCATTTTATTTCCATTTTTATATAAAAGTCCAGCTAAAATAAATGTGTATGAAGTGTTTTTTACAGCAGGTCTAATTTGACCCTGAACAGGAAGTAAGGGTTGAAAAAAAGGGGCTTTCTTGTGTGTTGCTTAATTTAGAGGACTTCAGCCTCACCACTTTATCGAACCTGCATGTCTTTGAGCTGTGAGAGAGAAAACACACATATTCACTGAAAGGAAAAGTACTAACCAAAGATCCACTTCACCACCCACAAGACGTGGCACGTGACTGGACAAAAATCTTAGCTCAAGGTCTTTTCATCTGCTTCTTTTTTTATTTTTTTTATTTTATCTCCAAAGCTTTTAAGTGCATCTCAAGGTCTTCATCAGTGGATAGAGTTGTCATGTGACCAAAGTATTGAACTTCAAGGTAAAGTGGACCTTGAATTCATTTTTTCAAAATCTCTTTCCAAAGTCAAAAAGGGACTTCAACGGCTGGGGTTTTAGTTTTTATATATTGAGACGTTACACGGCTTTTGAAACAGTGAAATTCATACACAAAAAATATGACATTGAGGACTCTCTCAGCTTTATTCATGACTGACCTTCTTCTAGTTTTCCTCACATAATGACAACATGCAACACTTTAACACTTCAGTAGTAGAAAGTATCTTCTACTTATTGGATGGGTCGAATCCAGAAGCTATGACGCTGCATTTAAAGGCCATTTCCAGTTCAACTAATGACGTTTTTCTCACAGTAATTTCTTCTCTTGTGCTTAAATGTTTCAAAGCATTTTATGTAAATTAGCTGTTAAATCCGCTCTTATATTTCTGATTCATCCCACATATTTTTTGGAAATTACTTCCAGCATGAACTTCCAAATTCAGTTTTTCCATTTGGAGACTTTCTGATAATAATTATAATCCAAACTTTCTTGACTTCCTGCCTTGATTTCTGCAAAGACCTGCAAAGTGTGTGTTATTGGGGCATTTAATGAAAATCTATTCAAAGATTTTTTTTGAATGATTAAAGTCAATACGGACTTATTGAGAAGTAATGTTGGTTCAGCAAACTCTAATTTAGAGCAGGAGGCCTCTAAGTGCTCACTTAGAGGTCATGAAATTCAATGTTCCTCACAAAAAGTTAGACTGAAAGAGGGGGGGGGGGAAATAAACTAGCCCAAATTAAGTTTTAATTTCACAACTCTGCAGATAGAAAATATTGTGAATACGTCGACTAAAGTGCACTCAAAAAAAAAAAGATATGTTGGATTTACTTAAAAATGTTGTTTCAAGTGGTTCCACAAACTTTAAGTAGATGTTAATAAACCATTTTTTTTTTTTTACAATTTACTCAATAGATTGAAGTGTATTGTACAACAATGACTTATGTGACTTCAACTTCATTGGGTTATTTTCTTTTTATGTATGAAACTAGGCATGGGATGATAACCGTGTTCAAGGTATACCGCAATATGAAAAGCCACGATAACCGAAACCACCAAATTTTCTGTCATACCGTCCCTAATATAAGGTATGAGCTGTTTTTTGTCTGGTCAAAGACAGGAAGTGCTGGTCAGAAATCCCTCAGGTGGTGCAGCTGCAGCGTAGAGTATCACGACCCCTCACACTGTCATTACAGATTCAGATTAAATTAACATGTCTGGCTTTATTTTTTTTCCTTTTAGGAACATTTTAGAGCTGTAATCACAATACCGCCATACCCTGAAACTGTGATATTTTAGCTTATGGTTATCATACCGCCAGAATCTCATACCGGCCCATGCCATATGAAACCTACATTAAACTTATGTGATATGGTTAAGGTCAGCGAATGAACTAGATATAAATTAAAGCAGTACAGGGTTATTGAGTAAGAGTAACTTGATGTGGTTAAGTTAGTCTTAATTAAGTTTAGTTTGTCCAATTCAAAATTATGTTAAATAGAGCATTTCCGATACTGGTACACTAATTGCTTTATGAAGTAATAGCAGTAAAATATGTTCATGAGATTAAAGGGGATGTACGGTGTCCTCAAAGGGACAAACTACTCTATTAATGAAGTGCTTTCCATTGTACATAATTTTTACATTACAGAGTTGAGTTGGGGTAACTAACCATGCCAAGTAAACCTGGCATTGCATATTTTTGCTTTTAAACAACACAACTAACTCAAGTTGATATAACAAACTCATCTTTTTTGAGTAATTACAATATAATACTATGTTTTATAGCCAACAACAGTGACATTTCCTTTTTTTTTTTTTTTGAGTGTGGTAGATATAGAGCAAATGAATTGGAGGACGTTATGCATGCTAGACGTCAGATCACATGCCAAAAAATCTGTGTGTTACATTCGACAGGTAACGATGGATAAGAGGTACATTTCATTGTCAGGTCCAGCTTCTTCCAACTCAGAGCCATCTCCAAAATCAGGCATTTCCTCTCACCCTCCAACCTAGAAGGAGTAATTCATTCACTATAATATCCTCCAGACTGAACTACTGTAACTCGCCCCATAAATAGTCTCTATACATCATTTTGGAACCTAAAATCATTCATATATACCTCTTCAGTCATTAATAAATCAATTATTAAGGTTTCAGGGAGTGTATTCTTTAATTTTTACTCTTTTTTTTTGATGGAGAAAAACAATATTTCCAATCATATGATAAAAAATACACTGGAGAACAAAACAGATTTTTTTAAATAAATAAATAACACTCAACAAAAATGTGTTTCAGCTGCACAAACATGTTTTTTTTTTCTTCTCTCAAATGTTAAAAAAAGAGCAGTGTGTAAAGGTTAATTATGATCCTTTGTATGCTTGTTTATG
Organism: Scomber japonicus; assembly: GCF_027409825.1. Taxonomy (NCBI): domain Eukaryota; kingdom Metazoa; phylum Chordata; class Actinopteri; order Scombriformes; family Scombridae; genus Scomber; species Scomber japonicus. Next base: position 7,433,913 of record NC_070591.1, on the reverse strand, counting down.
TGTACACACTCTTTCATTGTGAAGCATTTTGGTGCAAAGTCTGTTTGCTTTTTAAAGTGCTATATAAATGAAACAAACTCAAAACTTGAAACTAGTTATAAAGCAACAATAAACCCAGATTGAGAGTGTTAGATGTTTGTATTTTGGATCCATATTTTTCCAGTTTCTGAGTGAATCACATATTTAGTTTTCGTGTCCAGGAGTGAAACTAAAAGCCTTTTATAAACTCTCTTAACCTTGTAAGCTAAATCATGCCTGCGAGGGAGGATTTAGTGTGCTGCTCAGCTGTCGTCACCTGTGAGGACTTCCCAGCAGGTAGATAAAAAAAATAAAATGTGTGGGAGGTGTGAACATGAAGAAATAACAAGTTTTGTTCAACTGAAAAAAAAACACACAAACTTCATCATTTCTAACCGATGTGGGATGTTTTCATTCTGTCACGCCTCAACGATTTAATACCTGCATCAACGAGCATCGTGAGCAGGTTATTTTATGATGCTGTCTGACATTTTTTGGGGGAAGATATTGGTTCAAATTATATTTATTTAGCTCGCAGGCAGGAGCAGGAGTTATATCGCCGCTCAGCTGTCATGGTGGCCGTTTGGGTTTAACTCTCCTGTCGTCCTCGAGTCAAGGAAGGAAGTTAGGAAGGAAAGGAGGGAGAAGGAAGGGGAGAAAGAAGGAAGGAAAGGAGGGAGGGAGGAAAGAAGGAAGGAGGGAGGGTAGGAAGGAAGGAAGGAAGGAAGGATGGTAGGTGGGAGGGAGGTGGGAAGGAAGGAGGGAGGGAGGAAGGAAGGGAGGAAAGGAGGAGGGAAGGAAAGGAGGGAGGAAGGAGGGAGGGAGGGAAGGAAGGTAGGGAGGGAGGAAAGAAGGAAGGAGGGAAGGAAAGAGAGAAGGAGGGGGGGGGGGAAGGAAGGAAGGAGAGAAGGAGGGAGGGAGGGAAGGAAGGGAGGAGGGAAGGAAGGGAGGAGGGAAGGAAGGACGGTAGGTGGGAGGGAGAAAAGAAGGAAGGAGGGTGGGAAGGAAGGAAGGAAGGTAGGAGGGAGGGTGGAAAGAAGGACAGAAGGAAGGAAAAAAGGAAGGAGGGAGGGTGGGAAGGAGGGAGGGAAGGAAGGACGGTAGGTGGGAGGGAGGGAGGAAAGAAGAAAGTGAAGGAAGGTAGGAGGGAGCATCTTCAAACAGAGACGACTCAACCTTTAAGTCTAATAAGCTGAAATGATGACAGTAAAGGAAATTTTAAAAAAGAGTCTTGAGAGTCGGTGATTAAGAGACAAAGAGACAAATTAATCCATCAAAAGCACCGGTTTTTAATTTAGGATTTGAAAGCGGCTGAAGATTGGTGCACATTTACAATCATCAGGGAAGTTTGATCCTCTTTTTTTTTTTTAGTCTTTGGTTGAAAAATTGAAAAAAAAAAAAAAAAATAGCTGTCTGGTTTATCTGAATAAGAAAGCAACCACGTCTTCCTGGTCCAACACTTTGTAACATGAACGCTGAATTTTCACTGTTCACTGTGGAAATACTTGCACAGTGTGTCTCCTGTGATAATGGCAGCTAAAATAACATAGAAATTACCCTGCGAGTAGTCATTATCCGTTACTTGAAGCAGATAAAAGCATCTCTAGTTATCTGGATGGAAAGTCAGAGGGCTCAAATGCACAACGCAGCAACACGAGGAGGGATTTAAAAAAATGCTTTAATAGCAAAGAAACATGAGACGCAGAGGTAACAGAGGCATAGGCAAAAATCCAATGACTCAGCAGCTTTGGGAAGGTTACCATGGAAATATAATAGGTTACAGATTACTAGTTACTATATTTAAAATGTAATAAGTAATGTAACTATTTCAATTACTTAAACAAAGTAATGTAACTTATTACATTTGATTACTTTTCTAATTTTCTAACCAATGTTTTCAGCTGTTAGGGTAAATATTCCCTCCTTCCTTCCTTCCTTCTTTCCTTTAATCCTTCTTTCCTTCCTTCCTTCTTTCCTTCCTTTCTTCCTTCCGTCCTTTCTTCCTTCTTTCCTTCCTTCCATCTGTCCTTCCTTTCTTCCTTCCTTCCGTCCTTCCTTCCTTTATTCCTTCTTTCCTTCCTTTCTTCCTTCCTTCCTTTCTTCCATCCATCCTTCCTTCCTTTCTTCCATCCATCCTTCCTTTCTTCCTTCCTTCCTTCCTTCCTTCCATCCTTCCTGCCTTCCTTCCTTCCTTCCTTCCTCCCTTCCTTCCTGATCTAAGATCAGCTGTGTTGTCATGGATACTGACATGATTTATAAGGGAGATCATTTCTTATAAAGCAACATTTATCTCTCATTGTAAAATGTATTCATTAGTTCATGTAGATTTTGGAATATAAAATAAAGATATTTGATGAATAAAGTGAGTTTAATTGATACTGTGACTCCATTTAAGCCCATGTGTGCTCCAAATAAGCCCACATCATGATTTATTTACTAATTATATATAAAAATATTGATGTCAAAGAATTAAAAACAGCAATATATGTATTCAGTAACATGTTGAATATTAAAAAACCCTCTTGAGTAAAATCTTCTGAGGTCTGACTTCAGATGTAACCTCCTTTGTAATCATCAACATTTTCATCAGTAACTTTAATTTAAATACAGTTTTTTTTTCTCAGTAACTGTAACAGATGTTGTAACTAGTTACTCTCCAGCACTTCCTGCCTGCATCATGAATAAATAGCAGCTTAATGCAGCTTTGGTTTTGACTCTATAGGCACAACTAGCTGACTGCTCCATAAAGATCTAAAGGTTTCTACTCTTCCATCTAAAGCACCTGTCAGCCTCTTTCACTAACACCACGCACTACTCTGACCTTGTCAACCAATTTATTCCAAGTCTAACAAACACACACACACTCATATATACACCGAAACCCTTTCCCCCAGCTTAATCCCCTCCCTGATCATATTTATCTTGTACAAACAGAACAAACTGCGGAGATGTTTAAAGGTTATTACAGTTTAATGTGTTTTACGGGAGCGAAAAGGGGGGAAGAAAAAAAAAAAGGTGCAACCCCGACGCTCCATCAGCACAAACACTCTGAAGCTTTGGTATTCTGTTTTAAGCTCACAGATTCCTCACCATCTCTTAGTATAATCTCATACTGACTTGACCTCATATCAATAATTCATTCAACGCAGAAAAGAAAAGAGAAGCTCAGTACTCGCTTGTGAACTTAAAACATTTAGTTTGAGCGTTAGCACTTCTGCTGAGACCAAACTCTGACTATGGATGAGCCGTATTTCCTCTGGACGGACGCTCAGGTTCTCTCCTCTTTCTTTGCTCATCATTTATGTGTGTGTTAATGCAGCGGTGGAGAAAGCATTTAAAGATACTGTAGTCTAAAAATACTTAATTATAAGGAAAAGTTCAAATTAAATTCAAAATATTACTTGAGTAAAAGTGTAGAAGTATTATCAGAAAAATATACTCAAATTACAAAGTAAAAGTACTCATTAAACATATTGGCGTCATTTAGAGCGTATTATTTGTTTTTATCTCTAACATATTAATGTGGTAGTTCATCAATGTGGAGCCGATTTTAGACACTTTGGTTTTATTAATAGTAAAAGTACTGCTTCATATTTAAGTGTCCTGTGTTTTTTAATAATAATGACAATAATAATAATTACACACTTTATTTGAATAGCATCTTATTCTTAAAAAGGCAGGAGTAGAAAATGTAAACAGTAGTTCTTAATAAAACATATTATGTAAAATCTTAAAATACAGTACTGTATTCCTCACTGAAATATATTTAAAGTGGTACAGAGTGGAAGTGTAAAGTAGCATAAAATGGAAATACTTAAATATAATTAAAATTGTACTTAAATTAATGTAATTAGTTACTTTCCACCCAGATGAGGAGCCCCGGTCCTCTGAAATGAGGCCAACGCGAAAGTAACTTAGAACTGCATTTTATCAAAAGGCCACCAGGGGGCGACCGTCTCTATACAAGTCAATGGAGAATTCACCAACTTCTCACTTGATTTCTAACCTCAGTAAACGTTTTCAAAATGTGTTTATGGTCTCAATCGCTAGTTTAAAGCCTTCTTCAATGCAGTATGATGTTCATTTGGGACATTTTGGCCTCCCTGATTTTATATTTGACGATAAAGCAGGGTATGCATTAGGGCGTGGCTACGTGGTGATTGACAGGTTGATTGACCAATGTCCTCGAGATCCAGCCCTCGCAACCATAGCAACCTCCCCGCTCCGCCCATGGCTCCGCCTCATGCCCATATAAGTAGAATCCGTGTTTTTATTTTTCCCAGCATGCACCTGAAATTTTCAAGATGGCGCTGCCTAGAGTCAAAACTATTGGCTTCCGAGCAACAGTCCACAAACCAATGGGTGACGTCACAGATGTTACGTCCATTTATTTTATACAGTCTATGTTTCCACCACTGTGCTGTGTAAGTCCAGTATTTACTCTTTTTTAGCTCTAGTACAGTGAGTTTTTTCCTACAGCTTTTCCTCTGATAGCAAGTTCCTGCTGCAGCCGAAAGTGACACTATGAGAGCTGAGCGTGAACCAAAACAGTAACGTTACAGCCGTACAGCAGGTTATTTTCCTGGCTGATCAACATCCTTCAATAAGACCTTTCCTGTAAGTCCCACGAAGATTATTATCCATAAACTTTAAAAAAACCTCTTATTTTTTCTATCAATAATAATTATGTGCCAGGAATACAAGAACTGATTTGTACATTTAGTTTTATTATTCAGTAGAGAAGGTGCAGAACATAACACACAAATTGAGGCTTTTTATCCCAATTAGAGCCGAGCTGTAAACACAACACTGACATATCATCACCGTTTAAGTTGATATGTTGAACTTGTTAGCAAACAGCTGCTTATTTCCACATCCTGCACTTTCAGAGCCACATTATCATTCATTTGGAGTCGTGTTTCTGTCCACCTGCTGAATGTAAGCCCAATATTCACTCTGTTTTTTACTCTCTACCAACTCCTGAGGGAAATATCTGGCTCTTTAGCTGCTAAATGTTCCACTATGTTCACCAGCTAGTCTGCAGCTAACTGTTACCCCTTTTCCACCGAGCTGGAGCCAGTGCTGCTTCGGAGCTAGTGCTAGAGCCAGTGCTCAGTTGGTGCAAGTACCTCTTATGAACCTGTTGCTTTTCCACCGGCAAGGATCCACGTGATTACGTCACAGTATAACGTAGCCAGAGCGTGCCTTTGAAGCACTTCCGTGATTCACCAGTGAGAGGCAGTAACATGGCGCAAGGCATCTAGCCTGCCGGAAACGAAGAAGAAGAAGAAGACGACAGCTCTGGCGAAAAAAAAGATAAAAAAATAGTACTAATCAACAAATCTTTAACACTCTGTAAATGCCACGCTAGACAGTTAATGAACGTTAACCCCGCTAGTCTGCTAATAAACGTTAGCCCTGCTAGCTGGCTAATAAACGTTAGCCCTGCTAGCCAGCTAATAAACGTTAGCCCTGCCCCCAGTCCGCTGACGTAATCGGTTCTTGCTTTAGACCAGCAAAGAGTTGGTGCTTGCTTTGGCACCGTTCTGAGGCTCGAGGCTGGAGCTTTGGCGGTGGAAAAGCAAAGAACCGGTGCTTAGTCAGGCTCTGGCTCCGAACCAGCTCCAGCTCAGTGGAAAAGGGTTATGATGAGACTATTTGCAGTTTGGTGCTGAGCAGATAGTATACAGTGAATCTCTGACATTACAGATTGTCATTTCATACATTATTATACTAAAAACATCTGGATTACAGACATTTAAGTGCTTTTATTGCCTTAAATCTAAACACATCCAGGACCTTTTCCTACACAATCTAACTGGGTAACTAATTTCAAGGAATCAACATTGATCAAGTTGTAGTCTTCATCAGGTTTAATTTATGATATGAAAGCTCTGGCCCTCGAGAAAGTCTTGCTGAGTTGTATCAAAAAACATTTACAGTGGGGAAAAAAAAGGGTAAAATAATGAAGGAGTGGATTTTAATGTTAATAAGAAAAGTGAAATGAGTAAAAAAAAAAGATCAACATTGTCTATTTTAAATGTAACCTGTGGGGAAAAAAAATCATACAAATGCAACAGTGATGATTTGGAAGATAACATCTTTATTATACCTCAGAGCTCCAAATGATGAATGAATATTAATATTTACTGATTACAGTTTATGTACAAGCTGCGGATCATTAATCATGAGTCACAGACGAACGTGTAAACCTGGTTTTTCTGGGTCTTCTGGGTATGTACTTTGCTCCGAGAGGTCAATAAAATCAGTTCTTTATAATCATAAAGTCGTCTGATAAAATTAATGAAGGTTAATTACGACTATGTGGTGCGGTTGGCTTTGTTTTAGATCAGGGGTGTCAAACATGTGGCCCGTGGGCCAGATCTGGCCCCCCGAAGGGTCCAATCCGGCCCACTTTCCTTATTCCTCCCTTCCTTCCATCTTCCCTTCCTTCCTTTCTGTCTTCTTTTTCTTCCTTCCTGCTTTCCTTCTTTCATTCCATCTGTCCTTCCTTCTTTCCTTCCTTCCTTCTCTCATGTCTTCTTTTCCTTCCTTCCTTCCTTGCTTCCTTCCTTCCTTTCTGTCTTCTTTTTCTTCCTTCCTTCTTTCCTTGCTTCCTTCCTTCCTTTCTGTCTTCTTTTTCTTCCTTCCTTCTTTCCTTGCTTCCTTCCTTCCTGTCTTCTTCTCCTTCCTTCCTTCCTTCCTTTCTGTCTTCTTTTTCTTCCTTCCTTCTTTCCTTCCATCTGTCCTTCCTTCCTTCCTTCTCTCATGTCTTCTTTTCCTTCCTTCCTTCCTTCCTTCCTTTCTATCTTCTTTTTCTTCCTTCCTTCTTTTCTTCCATCTGTTCTTCCTTCCTTCCTTCTTTCTTGTCTTCTTTTTCTTCCTTCCTTCCTTCCTTCCTTCATCCCTTCCTTCCTTTCTTCCTGTCTTCTTTTTCTTCCTTCCTTCCTTCCTTCCTTAATCCCTTCCTTCCTTCCTTCCTGACTTCTTTTTCTTGCTTCCTTCCTTCCTTCCTTCCTTCCTTCCTTCCTTCCATCCTTCCATCTTTTTAATGATCCGGCCCACGTGAGATTAAATTGGGCAGTATGCGGCCCTTGAATGAAAATGAGTTTGACCCCCATGTTTTAGATAACTGATTACAGAGAAGCTTACAGACCGCTGAATAACGCCGTCTTTTACTGTCAATCTGCCTCCGATCACGTCAAAGCAGGTGTCAGTTTCCAAAAGTGTCATTTTCTCCACCGACTCTAAAGCGAGAGTGTTGTTTTCAGATTCATCTCCACTATATAATTCTTTTTAAAAAGCTCAATTTTAAAGTGTGAAAAAATGCCGGCTTGGTGTTGATTTTAGCGCCGATGCAGAAAGAAAAGGACGTTTTTTTGTTTTTTTATTTTATCACAGTTGGAGACGATGACGTTTAAAGTTGTTAAGAGGAGAATTAAAATGTAAATCGACAAGAGGAAACAGCTTTAACACGCAGTTTAAGAGTGTAAGTAAACTGATGTTGGCATCTGACAGGCAGCAGCTTGAAGAGCCTCAACACTTGACTCTGGATTGATGCTCTTTTTCTTTTTTTCTTTTTTTTTTTTATTCAGCTGTTTCCTCTGCAGGATATTATGGCAAGACTTTCCTCCAAGAATCTCAAGATGAGCTGATAGGTTACTAGATTTTCTTTTATTTCTTTCCAGCATCGGAGCTGCTCGTGATTTTGTTTTTTGCTGTTGTTTACAAGCTCTGGTTTTACTGGTAATTGGGCAGGGTGAACTTAAATGAACCAAATAACCCCCCCCCCCCCCCCCCATGTAACAGCAAATCTGGAGAGCAAATGAAAACAAAATGTAGGAGGTTGTGTCTCTCTCTCTCTCTCTCTCTCTCTGTGTGTGTGTGTGTGTGTGTGTGTGTGTGTGTGTGTGTGTGTGTGTGTGTGTGTGTGTGTGTGTGTGTGTGTGTGTGTGTGTGTTTTCTGCCACAGCCGAGTTTCCTCACAATGGTGTTCAAGTGAAATTGAAGCATTTAAGGATTTTATTTGAACAGGTTTAGGTGAAGTTTTCAATGTCATTAAAGTGTCACAGATACAGTAATGCAAAAAAAATGTGCAGTGTGTGTGTATGTGCATGCACTCATATTTATGTGTGTGTGTGTGTGCGTGTGTGTGTGTGTAGGTGTATGACAGGGCAGCATATGGCTAGCCCTGCATGTAGTGAAATATTAAAAAGCAGTGTCAGCAAGAAGGGCAGTCAGTGTGTGTGCAAGTGTCTTTGTGTGTGTGTGTGTGTGTGTGTGGGTTCGTGTGTGTGTGTGTGTGTGTGTCCCATGGGAAGTAGAAATCTGCCGGACATAGACAACTGGGCATGACAAGCTCCCACTGAGACACACACACAAATACACTCTCTCTCCTCTGTCTCTGCCAACTTGTCCAGTTGGCCTGCTGGTGAGACTAAATGCCATCTCTCTCTCTCTCTCTCTCTCTCTCTCTCTCTCTCTCTCTCTCTCTCTCTCTCTCTCTCTCTCTCTCTCTCTCTCTGTCTCTCTCTCTCTCTCTCTCTCTCTCTCTCATATAGAGTGCTTTTCGCCCCAACATGTCAAGGGTTTGTATGAACACACAATCCTTGCATCAAGATGTCTTCATCACAGTGAAGCTATATTTATTTCCATACTCTAAGACCGCTCAGCTTCACTGCAGCAGCTGCTGTCAGAAAACCTTCATTTACTGTTCTTGTTGTGCACACAGAAAAGAAAAACCCAGCTCCCATTAAAAGAACCCCAGTGTGAGTACCATTATACATATTCATGAAACTCCCCAATGCTTTCTTCTCAAGTCATTTTTCAGCTTTCTAGTTGTAATCTGTGCTGTGTAAAGACTCGTCTTTGTGCTGCTGCTGTTATTACAGACATGTCTGAACTAAGTGGCAGCTGCACCGGTTTGAGGTTGAAGCCAGTGCGAAATACTTTAAAGTGCAGTGCCATCGACGTCCACTAGATGGTGACTTCAACTGACTGCCATTCAAAGAGCGTCTTCTCTCTAAAAACACTATCCATATATTTTTTAACAAGAGTGCTGGTGGTCATTTTAGAAATTATTATGATTTAAAGACTTAAAGAAGCTTTGATGTCAGCTGTGTAGACGTTGTTTGACAGCTGGCTCACCTACTGCTCTCTCCAGCTCCAGGACTCACAGAGTTGGAGTTTTAATACAGCATTTCTTTAAGTTTAATGTATGAAACTCCCAAATGTTTTCAGCTTTCTAGTTGTAATCTGTGCTGTGTATAGACTTGTCTCTGTCCTGCTGTTATTATGTCTGAACTAAGCAACGTGAGGTTGAAACCGATGCAAAATTCCTTAAAGTGCAATACCACCAGCGGCCACTAGATGGTGCATCTAAGGGACTCCTATTCAAAAAGCGTCAGCTTCTCTCTAGAAATAGGGTTAGGGTTAGGAGTCATTATGTTCTCAATTGCTCAATTTGGCCTCTCTAATAAGTATCCTTGTGATCATTTTTGAAATTATTGCTCCATTAATAAGATTTGAAGACTTATAGTAGCTTTGATGTCTGCTGTGTGGGGGCGTTGATTGACAGCTATGATTGATAGTTGGCTCATATGCTACTCTCCTCGGCTCCAGGACTTCACACAGAGTCGGATTATTGTCACAATATTTTGGTAAGTTTAATGCAAACTTGATATGATACCTCGTAGTGTCCCACGTTAGGTGAACTCCACTAGCTAATGTTCACTTCAGTTCGAGATAGCAGGGTGCGTTTCTCTAGAATATAAAGGCAACACTCTGCTATCCTTAACCTGGTGGCTCCAATGCAAACCGTGATGTCACACCTCGCAACATCTATACAGACTGAACTCGCCACGACCCCTCAACTTGCTAACGGACTCATCTCGTCTGTCATGCTGTGACATTTAGCCTACAAACGTCTCGGACGTATAAAAATTGAATAAATTACGACGTTGAGAAACTCAAGTTCTTCTTTTCTAAACTTCTGAAGCGAGCCGCATGACGTACTGTTGAGAAAATCTCTGTTCCCAACCTAGTTATTAGCAGAGTTACAAATGTCAAAGGGATTTTTAATGAGGTTTTCTTACTCCTGGACCAGAATCCCAAAGTTCTGGTTTGACTTCGGCTGTCTATTCACTTTGCATTAAGAGGAGTAAAGGAGTGTGTTAAGAGAGAGGAAAAACAGGCCAATCCAGGCTTTTTTCTTCTTCTTCTAATTCTTCACCTCCCCCTCTCCCCTCTGAATCACACACTCCTGCCTTGAAGTGATATTTAAAAATCTGTTCTTACAGGATCATTTTGGGGTCGAAGGACTATTTCGTCACCGTTTGGTATCTATTTCTGGGAGATGTCACGCTCTGACCATATTACACCGCTCTCCTCCCTCCTGTTGGCTCATAAGGCTTGATTCATGATGACAGCTAAAAAACAAACACCTAAATGAGCACTGAAGCTATTTTTGGCACTTTGAAGTTGTCAGAGTCGTGTCCATCTTGCATGTTCAATAATTTATGATTGCCACAAATAATATATATTGTGTCACTATAGATAAGAATACAGTAGGAAACTATGCAAATATCCCATTTATCCTTCCGGGTCAAATTGACCCCGTCTGTTTTGACTGTTCCTTCCTTCCTTTCCTTCCACCCTACTTTCCTTCCTTCCCTCTTTCCTTCCTCCACCCCCCTTTCTTCCTTCCTTCTGTCCACCCTTCCTCCCTCCCTCCTTCTTTCCTTCCCCCTTCCCTCTTTCCTCTGTCCTTCTTTCCTCCCTCCCTCCTACCTTCCTTCTTTCTTTCCTCTCTCCTTCCTTCCTTCCTTTCCTTCCGCCCTTCCTTCCTCCCTACTTTCCTTCCTTCCCTCTGTCCTTCTCCCTTCCATCCATCCTTCCATCCTTCCTTCCCTCCTTCCTTGACTTGAGGACAACAGGAGGGTTAATTTTGGGCTAAGCAGTCCCTCCAGGAAATAGATATTTTCTGATCACAATAATTAATGCAAATTCATGAAATCTTTGTGAGATTTGTTAGAGCTTGCAAGTTTCGCTAAATTACAGCTACTTCTCTGCATGAAATGGACAAATCAAGAGACTGCTTGTGATTTGGACCGGTTGTTTCCAGGTATTTTGCATCAGATGAACATATCTCACCTGCCCACAGAAATGATGGTATAAAATGTGCATAAAAATTCCTAATTTAATGTTTCTTTATTATAATCCCTGCCCCTGTTACCACAATGCAGCTAAAATAGTTAACATTAGATTCCCAGAGTGTGAAAGGCAACACCCTGCACTTTGAAGATCTGGGTTAGGGTTAGGGAATAATGCATCCATAAGAAGCAATTGGCTGACGATGTCCAAAAAAAAAAAAAAAAGGGTACTGCAGCAGGTGCAGCCCAAATGCATGCCGGTTCACATGATTGCAATCACCATGCCATTTGTGGTCCCCAGCTGTCAGTAATTATCTGGGCCAGGTACTTAACTTTCAGAGGCGATCCTGAAGAGAAATTGCCTCCAATGGTTTTGAAGGTATGTCGAAACGTATGTGGTTATGATGCGTTTCGCCAGTTACATACCACATATGGTTCAAAAGTCGATGCTATCAGGGTCTGCTCTACAAACCGGCTCCAGTGTCCAAACGTCACACCTTGCTACGTCAGTATTTATATGAAGAGAGACCTGTGTCCAAGATTCATTATAGACACAAATATCCTCATTAAAATAAACAACTACTGAGTATAAATGTTTTAAAACAGCAGGATTTTAATCTCAATGCTTTTTCTAACATTCTCTCTTTATGAGGAGCAGAAGTAGGTTAAAAATATTATATTATAACACATTATCACCTCACAAAGTTTTTATGGTTACCAGTTTCTATTTTCACATCAGCAGACACAGAGCATCATTAGCATTCATTTGGAGTCAGATTTGTGTCCACCTGATGAGTTGAAGTCCAATATGCACTTTACTTTTAGCTCGACAGCTAGATTTAACACTTTCTTCACCTGCTAGTCTCTAATTTTGTCTGTAAACTGAACAGGTAGTGTACAACTGGGGGTTTTAGAGATTATTTTGTGAAAACAGCTGCCCTAAAAATCAAAAGAAGAAGCTAAAAGAAGCTAAAAAGCTCCAGATTTTGTTAATTAATGTGTCTGTGTAATAGTAATTTGAGTTTTTGTTTAAGTAGTTAAGCTATATTATTTGATTTTCACTAATATTTAAGCTTCATTAAAAGTCTTACTAATTTCCTTCTTTTGGCCACACACCAAAAAATATGAACTGAATGATTTGAATGACCATTATTGAGGTGAGCTGGTTATTATTGGAGCCTAATCAGAGGTAAGAAAAGCTCATGAGGTGTGAAAAAAAACTAAGCCATGATTGTGGTGAGTAAATGTCAAAGCAATCTGTCCGTTCAAGTAGAATTTTTCTTGTGTACAAGTGGAAGTTTTGGCCCGATGGTCCAGGCGGTTCAGGAGGCCCCCGAAATCATTAGGACTCATTCCCTGGAGACTGTGTGAATATTCAGAGCAAATTTAATGGCAATCTGTTTTTTGGGGACATCTCGCTCTAGACCGAGCGTGACTGACAGACAAAACAAGTGACAATGACATCTGTAGACCCATCTGCTCGCAGGGTAGCATAAAAAAAACAAAAACATGTGGCCAAAATAAAAAAGATTGAAGAAAGGGCAGAGGTAGAAATGAGTTAGGAAGGGAGGCGTTTTAGTTTTAGTGTGTGTGTGTGTGTGTGTGTGAGAGAGAGTGTGTCTCAGAGTTATTTGACCATCCTGAATCCTCCACGGTTTGAAACTCACCGATCTGTAGTGGCAGGCCGACTTTGACAAGGGTTTAGCAGGCCAATTAGCGCTGCACAGTGCACACTCAAAGTATAGCGAAAATGTCAGAGTGCCGTATCAATTATGTTAATAGACTTCCTGTTTTGAAGGTCTGCGGAGCGCTGACAAAAACTGTAGGTTAAACCACAAGCCCAAACATGAGTGACAGTAAAATGAATCGATCACATGCATTAACAATGTGATAATCAATGCGTATCGGCATGTAGACCTCATTATTTCTATCTCGTCGTGCGTGTACAGTAAGCTTGATATGTGATGGTCAATTTGGTGTTTCTGCAACTTTATTCTTTGTACCTGAAACAACACATGAGGAGAACATGAGGGTGAAAAACTAAAGAGGGGTGTTTATCAGTCATTTTTTTAGGTGTGTGACTTCATAGGTTTTATTGAAAGTTGCATAAAAATCTAGTCAATATAAAACATGAAGAACTAGTTTAACCCTCCTGTTGTCCTCGAGTCAAGGAAGGAAGGAAGGAAAGGAGGAAAGGAGGGAGGGAGGGAGGAAGGAAAGGAGGGAGGGAGGGAGGGAGGAAGGAAGGAAGGAAAGGAGGAAGGGAGGAAGGAAGACGGAAGGAAAGGAGGGAAGGGAGGAAGGAAGAAGAAGAAGAAGGAAGGAAAGGAGGAAGGGAGGAAGGAGGGACAGAGGAAAGAAGGAAGGGAGGAAGGGGGATAGAGGAAGTACAGACGGAAGGAAGGAAGGGAGGAAAGAAACAACAGTCAAAACAGACAGGGTCAATTTGACGACACAGAGGTTAACCTTTGTGTCGTCCTCCCGGGTCAAATTGACCCAGACTGATTTGACTGCTCCTTCTTCCTCCCTTCCTTCCTTGACTCGAGGACAACAGGAGGGTTAATGTCATCAGTTAAAAACTACTCTAACAGCACCATGAATTAATATCTTAACACAACACAAAGAAACATATTAAAATCTAATTCTTAAAACATTACATCATTTATTAGCAACTCCATTTTAACATGAGGAAAAATGTAGAATATCTGTCTTTTAATTCAGCTCAGATTTGAAATAAATTAATATGTAAAATAATTAAAACCTTCACACTCTTTCGTTGTGGTCTGATTGTTAAAATAAGCAAATCAATCATGTTTTCTCATAACACAGATTTGGGATATTATGTGAGAACTGTGCAATCCACTTTTCAGACTTGTATTTACTTTACTGAGTCAAATCATGATCAGTTGCCTTGAAACAAGACTAATAACTTAATGCATGCGGTGCTTAATTTTTATTCATCCTTCATAAGATAAAATAAGATTTAATTGAGCATTGATCAATGAAATATGCAGAATTATAACAAGCTGTTCAGCTTCATGGAGCTGATGCAGGTTTTTTTTTTTTTTGAGACTCTGGTGCATGAAGAGGAGATTCACATTATAATCCCACCAATTGGGAGATAAAACTGGGAGATGGCTGAGTGCTGAGCTGTGAGGCAGTTTTAGCACAATGGCTACAGGGTCACATGATGCTCGATGGCCCAACAAAACCAGCAAGGGACGTTGTTCCTGGTGAGAAACTTGTATTGGAAATAACGGGGCACCATTTTTGAACACAGTACCCAGTTCTTTGATTGCATTCATGCTGTCAGTGGGAACAACTCAAGACCTTTTTTTATATCATTGAACACAACAGAAATGTGAGCAGTGATTCAGAGCCAGGCCTCGTTGAAAACCCTTATTTGAGTTTCATAACACAGAATATTTGTTCGTAAAAAGGAAAGTTTTTTTTTTTTTTTTTTTAACCTCCTTAATTATAACTTTATAAGCAACCACGTCCCCTGGAAATTGTGTTTATACACCACTAAATAGTTTCTCCAATTATGTTGGCAAAGGTAATCGCTGCCTGAATTATATTAACGTGCAGGTTTACACAACATTTATATATTGTACTGTAGTTAGAGAAAGGGGTTAAGGGTGGATTGGGCGGGCGGGAGGGGCGGCACAAGACCCATGACTCCCATGGTCGTTAGTTTTAGGTAAAAAGCACTTTGGTTAAGGTTAGTGAAAGATTGTCATTTTTAAGTGTTGATAAGCATGTTGTACTTACTGCTTTGTATTAAACCAGGACCACCATCTGTCTCAAACCTTAACCCTCCTGTTATCTTCGGATCAATTTTGACCCAAGAAGGACAACAGGTGTTAAAAATTAGGTATAGTTTCATTTAACCTTCGTGTCGTCCTCCCAGGTCAAATTGACCCCATCTGTTTTGACTCTTCCTCCCTTCCTTCTTTGCTTCCTTCTTTCCTCTGTCCTTCCTTCCTTCCTTCCTCTCATTCTTTCTTTCCTCTGTCCTTCTTCCTCCCTCCTTCCTTCCTTCCTTCTTCCTCCCTTCTGTCCTCCTTTCCTTCCTTCCTTCCCTCCTTCCTTCCTTCTTTCCTTCTTCCTCCTTTCCTTCCTTCCTTCTGTCCTCCTCCCTTCCTTCCTTGACTCGAGGACAACAGGAAGGTTAAATGAGGCCTATTGACCATACTTTCCAAATAATATGTGTAAAACCTGTGATAATAAGTTGAATTTGGCTAAAATGATCTAACACAGAAATGGGTGATGATTTGTACCTTATGCTTTCTAAACAGTCAAACCAAACCGGGTAAATTTTGACCCATGAAGACAACAGGACGTTAACAAGTGTTCCCATTGTTTAAATATATCCTTTTATAAAGTTTAATATTGCTGTGGTTACTACTAGTTGGGGGAAAAAAGAGTCTCTGATCATTTCACTCAGTATTAACATTTTTGCATCTCGCCAAATATGTTAATTGACAGCATTTACCTATAACGTTGAGAGAAAAAAAAAACCTAATTCAAGCATTAAATTTATAGGAAAACATATCAGCTGTTACACTTTAGTGGTATATTAACATCATTTCAAGGCGACAGGGTTGTTATAATCATGCAACAGTTAAAAATGCATCAGATCTGCTTCTTTAAGACTCCTTCTGCATGTGCGTGTGTGTGTGTGTGTGTGTGTGTGTGAGAGAGAGAGAGTGTGTGGTTTCATCAGATTTGACTGACATGAAAGACTGAGAACAATTCAATAAGTGTTGTTAAAATTAACGCTCCTAACTGATTAAAATCTGATTGAGAAAATGGAAGTACTTGACTTCACAACGCGTTTCCCTCCCACCTCGAGACCAGTGAGAGAAGCACAGAACAGGAAGCCGACAAATAGATGTATAACGTCTAGTGCGGTTCTAACTTTTGTCGAATAATAGCGAGTTCATGTTGGACCCCGTCGCCTCCGCTGAGACGTGAGAGTTTCAAGGCCTCCAATTTGCCGTATTAACCATAAAACATGCCTCGGCGGCGTGTGCGGCAGGAAGTTGCTGCTGCTAAATTCAGTGTTGTGATTCTGTAAGCATAGTTTACAGACAGCAGGAGCCTCTTTCTTTCTCTAATGGTGGCAATAACTCACACACACACACACACACACACAAACCACACACACACACACAGACACACACAGGGCTTAATGGCTTTTATAATGAATGGCCCAAGATAGTGGGCTAAATGGTGGTTGCCATGGTGATAGGGTCAATCGATCAGGAAATATTGATTGGGCATCGATAAGTTCCAGACGGCAAGCTACTGGAATAGAGAATGAGGGGTTTTATGTGTGTGTGTGTGCGTGTGTAAGAGGGTTAGAGATTAGCTGTGTGTGTGTGCATGGGTGTGTTCATACTGTATGTGTGCGTGTGTGTGTGTGTGTATGTGCGTGTGTTAAAAAGACATTCCTCTGCAGTCGTTTTGGATATTTGCCGTACTAGATTCATGCGTCGTGGCGTCACCGGCTGCACCTCCTGTGACTCCGGGTGATGTAAAGGACCACACCAATTTCACTCTGACCTCAACTCAGCTCCTCATGGAAGCTAAATCATCTCTAAAGTCTCCGGCAGAGACACCCCCGTGGTGAAATAGTGAGATTATATTCCTGGAAAGCAAATTTATGTGCTAAAATTATATTTGGCTCGCTGACTTTTCACTTTTCTCAGCTACAGTGAAGCAACAATGGCTCAAACTAAGAAAAATGACACAATAAGTCACAAACACTGACCGTATATATAAATATGGACGATTTGTCTTTACTTCTTACAGCTGTGCAAAAGCGAAGCCAAAATATCTCCTTTCTGGGAGCCACCATCTTGCTTGAGTGACGTAATTTGGAGCCAGAGTCTGTACTCACCCACTCAGCCTGACGGAGATTTTGGAGCGGCTGTCACAGCTGTCAATCATGATGTCACACCCCCTTTTTATATCGTCAAATAACTAATATAGTAATATGGAAAGGGTGGGATTTATGAACTATGCTGCAGCCGGCCACCAGGGGGCGATCGACATGTTTTGGCTTCACTTTTAGGGAGCTGTAAGACGTCCATCTTCACATTTACATTCAAGTGACAGATGCAGTCTGGTAGTTTCAGTAATTGAGAGAAAACGAGGGAATCAAATGATCAATATAAAGCCAAAAAGTCGACCTTTTAGAGGAGTAGCAGTATAGAGCCAAAATAGTGGTTTTAGGTTTTGGCATTGAAAATAAAACCTGAACTGAAAAAAGAAACACTTACTGGAAAAAAGTACTGAAAAAGGTTTTTTGGGACTGAAAACCAATTATCTTTCTTTTTTATTCTAGTGTGTTTTTCAATGACAATCTTCTTATTTTTTCTTTATATCTTTTTACACCAAATGTTTTAGTTTTTTCAATGACTGATTTTTCAATTTAAACTTTCTGTCACTTTGTATCCACAGACTAAATAGCAAGTGAATGTTCAAATTTGACCAGCCACACTACGAGCATTTGGCTGGTAGACTCACAGGTCAGTCTGTAAACACTTCTTTCATAGAGACTGAGGACAATCTCCCAGGTTTTTTATTTATTGCAAAAGTAGTCCAAAGATTTTAGGCTGGTGGACAAAACCTTCAGCACTTTATACCTACTGAGAGATAATTTAGATTTGCCCATAACTCTCTGTATGTTCAGCTGGACGTTTTCTACTAGTTGACAGATGACAAACACACATGGCTCCTTGTAGCTCAGTCTGAATACAACACAGAAAAAGTTTGAGTGATTAGTTCACTGAAGGTTTCAGGCCCTAAAGGTAAAAGTACTTTATTTGTCACATATGCAGTTGTACAGTGAAATTCAGTCTCTGCATTTAACCCATCCTAAATATTAGGAGCTGTGCAGCACCTAGGGAGTCCAGATCTATGTCTATCTTTGTCAAAGGAACATGAATCAAACGATACATGGTACTGACAATCGGAGGAATCTCATTAAAGCGTGTGGGGAGAACATGTAAACTCCACACAGGAAGGCCACAGCCGGGTATCGAACCCAAGACCTTTCAGGCAACAGTGTGTTCTCGCAGTATTTTGTATCAAGAAGCACAAAATCGCTCGTTGTCTTTCTTCAGTTTATTCAGTCGTCTGCAGACGGACTCCTTGCTGTCTCAAGTGTGAGATGGCACAGCGAGCCCAGAGCAGAGGAAACAGTCAGATTATATAGAATACATCATCTTGTAAAAGGATGACGTTGTTCTACCATCAGATCAATGTCAGCACAATAGTCACGTCATAAAGTATGTACAATCAGGACAATGGTTAGTCAGTAGATTATAACATACATGATGTTCACTCAATCAGCATTTCATGTAACATAAGTGGTGTCATGGTTAGGCGTGGGCCGGTATGAGATTCTGACGGTATGAATAACCATAAGCTAAAACATCATGGTTTCATGGTATGGCGGTATTGCGATTACAGCTCCAAAATGTTCCTAAAAGGAAGAAAAATAAAGACAGACATGTTAATTTAACCTGAATATACACTGTAATGACAGTGTGAGGGGTCGTGATACTCTACGCTGCAGCTGCACCACCTGAGGGATTTCTGACCAGCACTTCCTGTCTTTGACCAGACGAAAAACAGCTCATACCTTAGGAACGATATGACAGAAAATCTGGTGGTTTCGGTTATCGTGGCTTTTTCAAATCACGGTATACCTTGAACACGGTTATCATCCCATGCCTAGTCATGGTCAGCAGATTATGACACACACATACACCTAATCATATGACATAGTTACTCATAAACTATCAGAGAAGATGAATAATAAGAATTCTCATTACAAGTGCTAACCACCAATCCACCACGCTGCTTTCTACATATAACCCACCTTTACATGCAGATCAGGTCAACTCGCCTCTTTTTTCTGGGATTTTGTACCTCTCTCTTCAACCATAATCTCCTGTCTTTACCTTTTTCACTTTTACAGTTATAAACAGGGCTGTAGAGGAGACTAAATGTGCATAAACACCATTTACCTACCACTCATATTCTGAAATAGCGTTTACAGCTGTCAGTGCACTCAGTCTGGCTTCCTCCTGCATTTCTCTGCGATAGCTTCCAGGAGCTCTTGTCTTATTTTCAGTTTGAACATCAAATCCTCATATGAGACACTGAGGCAGCTGTAACTGTTAACAAACCACCGCCCACCCGTGCTAGGTGGGTGTTAAAAACAATCAAACCCCTCTGTGCTGAAGCTAGCAGGCGGACAGGAGACGCTTAATGGGGTAAACAGATTAATCAGAGTTCAGAGGATGATATATGACATTAAGTGACGTGTGTGGCATCAAATAATATTCTATTTAGACAAAATACAACTAATTAATAGCTTTCAAAAACTCTTCAATGCAGCTGAAGTTTGTTTTTTGTTTTTTTTTAATTGACATTTGTATTGTTTTAGCTGTCTAGTTTAACAGGTGCGGCTGTTGTATATAACAGTAATGTTAATGTAGCTTGATAGTTTGGATAGCTTGACTGCTGATGCATTCACACTGTGTATCATTAGGCCACAAATGACTGTAATTAACACCATGCAAGTTAAAGTTTTGCTTCATGCTGTCAGACTTTGATAAAAGGGGAAGGTTTTTTTCCCACACTTTCAGAGTGAGTGAAGGAATCAGGAGAGAAGAAGAAGAACGGCAGGATGTGATGTTATGATGTTGAAAGAAAAATAAGGAGAAAGGAAAGAAGATGCAACTGATTGAAGACTGAAAGAGAAACACATAAAAGCAGCCCAGGTCTCAGCAGGTATTGGATAGGGTAGTGGAAAATTTAGTGTAGATCTTAAATGTCAGACTCCTCCTGAAGGGGGCGCTCTCAAAAGGCCTGAGGCTACATTTGGTAGACAAATGGAGCTTTTCCACTACACAGTTCCAGCACAACTCGCCTCGACTCAGGTTTTTTTGCGTTTCCACTAGGGATAGTACCTGGTACTTTTTTAGTACCTGCTCTGCTGAGGTTCCAAGCGAGCCGAGCCGATACTAAATGTGACGTCATCAGACTGCCGGCCGCTGATTAGTAAGAAGAGTTGTCACTGGAAGAGTCATGAGCCGTCCCACACAAGAATCAAACCCGGCATTTTTAAATACTGGCAACAGCGTTACAACCATACTGCTCAGTTTAGTTGCTTTGTGTGTGACTCATACAGCAGCAAGTACACCACTGCCTCCATGTCCTCCGTTGTTTATGTGTTTGTGTCGCGTATAAAACGAAGTAACGGCAGTTTTGCGGAGCCGTGCTATGACGACCCCGCCTACGTTGAGTAGGTACTTCTTTGTAATGTTCTCTTGCTGGGGATACTTTTTTATAGCTATAACAAATGATAATATAAACATGCTGATAAAGGGTTTTAGAGAGTCAGGTGGTATGAAAGCAATACATATAAATTAGGATAGGTGGAGTAAGAACAGTGAGGATGAGTTCTTTTGTTTGTTATAAAACTTTGTGTTCAGATCTTGTATTTTAGATGTCTAGACTGCTCTGGAGATTTGTTGGGCTTGTGTGTTTATCATTGGCTCAATAAACCTCCTTTTGTATCAGATCTGACGTCTCTTCAAGTGGTTTTCTTGCTTCGTCTGATTCGATCTTTGACCTTCAATCTTCCAACCGTCTAATTCAAGGCACGGCAACATAAATAGACAGATTCAAAGCAGGAAAACTGGAAACTTGCACCTGTATCTATACGAATAACTTTAACCTTTGTGTCGTCCTCCCGGGTCAAATTGACCCTGTCTGTTTTGACTCTTCCTTCCTTCCTTCCTTCCTTTCCCTTTCTTCTTCCTCCCTCCCTTCCTTCTTTCCTTTCCTTCCTTCCTTCGTTCCTTCCTTTCCTTCCTCCCTTCCTTCTGTCCTTCCTTCCTTCCTTCCTCCCTCCTTTCCTTCCTTCTTCCTCCCTTCCTTTCCTTCCTTCTTTCTCCCTTCCTTCCTCCTTTCCTTCCTTCTCTCCTTCTTCCTCTCTTCCTAACTTCCTTCCTTGAGGACATCAGGAGGGGTAAAGGCACAATCTGTTTGCAAAATGTCCAAATCCAAATCTACAGTAAAGGGCAACCTAGCCAACGAAAGTCAAAGCACACGAATGAAACCTGCTATAAAAAGATCTTTTAACACGGGCAGTAACACAACACAGCACCCTCTATAAACACGATGTTTTCTGAAACTCTTAAAAGGTAGTTGACCTCAGTAACTGTACCTTTGCAGAAAAAAGTGAGTCTCCCGAAATAAATCTCTGTGTAAATATTTAAATACGTGGGAGAGACCATTTTTCTAGGTCTGACAAAAAAAAATGCATGTTAGAGAAACATCTAGTGTGCTTTGCAAAGTGTGTAGGGTGGGATTTAGAGTTGGTCATGGTGGGAGAAATGATGTTAAACCAGCATGCTAGGTCTGGTGAATATAAGCATGCACAAAACACATTGCAGGTAGAAGAAGCACCTGGTGATTGGATCTGTCGAGCCGAGAGAGGAACGCCTTTATAATGTAAGACTTATGTTCAGATTGGGGCCAGGAAATCTCCTTTTACTTTCAAAGCTCAGTGTTGGCAGGTATGGTACATGAGTGGGTGAACGTAAGCCTATTTCCAGTCATCACAGTAGCAAATTAAAGGGAAAAAGTCAACCTCTGCATCTCGTACGCTGTTAAATGTCAATCTGTAATGTTCACTGTGTTCCTGGAGTTATTCTGCACCACTGTAATTAACCTTTTAGTGATTTACCCTGAAAAAAAAAGAAAACATCAGAAAAAAATCCCTTAGATGAACCTTTGTGAAACATTACAAACCATTAAAAACCTTCATAACCCATTAGGCCCATTGTATAGTGGTGCAGTGGGTTTTCGACTCTGATCTAATGGTTTCCACTACATCTTTTAGTAGTGGTTTGTAATGGTTTCCATTACAGGGTGCAATTATTACTAATGGTCATGACATGTTCCAGGAGATTACAACAGACAAACCCAACAAACCGCTATGCTGTGGTTCATCAGAAGACATGACAATCAATGGATAAACTTTTAAAACTGGTAATACATTTTGTAAAGCTGCGTTTCCTTCAGCAGGTTATTTTTCCGGCTGATCAACTCTCACTTCAATTAGACCTTTCCAATTCCTATAATTCCCAGACAGACCTTTTAAAGAAACAAGTTTTAGGGTTGCTCACTTTTGAATTTGTCCAAAAAACATATCAATCCATGAATGAACAGAGGTGAATTATGTGCTAGGAATACAAGAACTGATAATTGATGCAATGTAAAATGGCCAAAATCTCCATGTTTGTACTTTTAGATTCATGATTAAGCAGCATTGTGGCACATAGGTGCAAAAATAACACCAAATGAGGCTTTTAAGTTGTAAACAGAACACTGACATATCATCACTGTTTAAGCTGGTATGCTAAACCTGTTAGCAATCAGTTCCTTATTTCCACAACTGGTCAACATTATCATTCATTCAGAGTTGTGTTTCTGTCCTCCTGCTGAATGTAAGTCCAATATTCACTCTTTCTTTTACTCAATCTGTTTTTTGCCTTGGGGAAATATCTTTAGTCTTGAGTCTTTAGCTGCTAAATGCTCCACTATGTTCACTAGCTAATCTATAGCTCTGTGTGTTTGCCATTTGGTGCTGAGCAGGTAGAGTACAGTCGCTATTTTACAGCTGGAAAACTTAACAACCTTGCCCCCACCTACCTCCCAGACCTGCTCCACAATTACACCCCCCCCCCCAATCTGGCCCACTTTCCTTCCTTCCTTTCTTCCCTCTTTTCATCCCTCCTTCCTTCCTTCTGTCCTTCCTCCCTTTCTTCCCTCCCTCCTTCCTTCCATATTTCCTTCTTCCCTTTCTTTCCTTCCTTCGTTCCTTTTACCCTTCCTTCCATTTGTCCTTCCATTCTTTCTCATGTCCATCTGTACTTCCTTTCTTTCTTCCATCCTTCATTCTGTCCGTCCATCATATCTTCCCTCCCTCCTTCCTTGCATCTTTCTTTCCCGTCTCTTTTTCGTTTTTTCGTTCCTTTTTTCATCCCTCCTTCCTTCCTTCCTTCTGTCCATCTATCTGTCCTTCATCCCTTTCTTCCCTCCTTCCTTCCATCTTTTTAATGATCCGGACCACATGAGATCAAATTGGGCTGTATGTGGCCCTTGAATGAAAATGAGTTTGACACCTCTGTTCTACATTGTTTGTTCTTTTCATTTTATGTCTTTTTTACTTTGTTCCATATTTTTGGTGTTCTCTGTAAAGCGTCTTTGAGCACTTGTAAAAGTGCGTTATAAATAAAATGTATTATTATTAAAACGCTATGATAGCACTGAGAGTGAACCAGAACAGAAAAAAGTAGGAGTCTGACAGCTAAAGAATGAGCTGAAACTCAATATAAAGTCCAGTAAAGCCCTCGGACATTACACACTATCATTTGATACAGTATTTGAAAAAAAAAGTAGATTATAGCTGCTTTACATGAAGAGATGATGGTGCTAAGAGGCAAATAACTTTTAATGCACCGACAACTCTCACGCCACACTCTCTGTATGTAGCGTTGCATTTTAATTAAGCGTTGCGTTCATGCAGGTAGCTCCCGGTCTGAAAAGTGAAGCCAATGCAGAAGTGCCTTTAACCTGCAGTTTTCCTCAGTGGCAGATTCTGATAGAGGCGATATATAAGTATCAGCATCTTACTGGGGCGGCACAGGGCACACACACCAAAAAAAAAAAAAAGATTGGGTTTCTATCGCTAATTTGCACGTCAACGATATAACGTCACCGTGTGGGTCAATTAACCTTGTTGCAGTGGGCGCCCTCGTTCTAGCTTGTGAACTAACAGCTTCTACCTGCTGAGAAGAGCTTACAGTCAGAAGTAGGAGATGAGGAGAGGAGCAGCGGTAGGTTGACCTCATGTCAGGAGTCGGGGGAATCTAGCACAGCTAATTTAGTATGGTAGCCTAATGATGCAAAAAGTAAAATCAGTCACACTTAAAATAAATAGAGCACAATTTATTATTTAAATGTGTTGTTCTATTTGTATATTTGTGATTTTTAGGGTTTTATTTGTAGGATTTGTGCAATTTATTTATATTTCTGTGATTTTATTAGCAATATATTATGAGTTATGATAATTTGATTGTATATAAGTTTGGTATTTATGTTTTTCCCAGGGTGCCATGCAGGCTTGAACCTCCACTGTCCTTCCTAGCAGCAGGCCATTTATAACAAAATGTTGAGTAGAGACAGAGACCAGTACAAAATCCTACTTCTAAACCAACTGAACTGTCTTAATGTCGGTATTGTGTGTCTAGAATATCAATTTGATACCAAACATTGTAAACTGATAATGGGACCAATCATGTTTGTAATCATTCAATTTAAAAGTAGGAAAGTAATGAACAGATGAAAATGGATTGAGCTCAACACAAAGAGTCTCATCTGTGTCAAGTCTGTGGATCCAGACTGGAAAAGCTCCACCCTCACGTCCAAATATGGTCACTTCTGGCCCCAAAAATCAAAGATGGCGACGGTTAAATTGCAAAACTTAAGGCTTCAAAAGGGCAGTCCACCAATGGGTAACAATATCCATGGATGTATTATAAAAGCTGGACATGGGACCAAAAATGGCGGCCATTCATTCCTATAAAGCACAATTTCCACCGGGTCCGTCAGCGGCACCTTATGGCTGTGCCGGGGTCACCAGAGCTGATAGGTGCCACTATAATCAATGAGAGTGTTTCCACCGGGAGCGTCTCAGCAGTGTCTCAATCCGCAGCATTTCTATTTTTGACGGAGCTGTTTCAAACTCGCGACAAGCTCAACAGAGCAGATCGCACCAGACAGGAAGTCAGACACAGAAACGGCATAATAAAACTTCCATCTTTCAAAATAAAACAACCCGTGCAGCCTCCCGATCGTATTTCAGCAACAAACACAAATAAACCAGACAGATATAGACTCCATCTCGCTACGTAACTACTGACACGTGACATAAGCACAAAAATCAAATAAAATTACTAAATCAACTAAATTTTGATTTAAGTTAACAAAATAAGGCCATTTAGTTGTGCTGCTACTACAGTAATTACGGTAGACTAAAGGCTCTCATTCAGATTTGATTGGGCTGCCGTAATTACTGTATTAACAGTGCAACTTCATTTTAAAAGGCAGATTTCTCTCCCAGAGCTCCGCTGCTGTAACGCTCCCGATGTGAGTTGACGCCGGGCAGAGGATGGATTTAAACCGTAGCGCAGCCGTTCCGCGCCGCTGTTCCGCGCCGCTGACGGACCCGGTGGAAATCCCCAGTAAGAATCGCTCGACTGGCGCATAAACCAAAAGAAGTTTGTAGTTTCTGGGTTTACTTTCATGTTATGTGACCCACTGAATATGTGCAGTAGTGTTTCCCCTGTTGGCCTTTTACACATATAAAACCTCCATCAAAAATACATATTAGAAAGAATCATCTCGTCTGCTGTTCGAGGTGTCCCGTCATCAGATTTACAGACGTCTCTTACGGTGGTGGTCTACGGGGAAAATGCTGTTTAAGCTGCAGGCGAATTGCGCTGGGAGCAATTGGCTGATATACAGATTGGTGGCGTCTGATCCAGCTCTTATAATACATCCATAATGACATCACCGTGACTACATCCATATATTTTTTTACAGTCTATGGCTGCGGATCACAACTCAGCTGTGATCATGTATGTTGTCAGAAGTTTAGCCCATAGAGGTCAGGTCTGCAAAGCTTTTTCTTTATACAAGAGTTACTTAAGAATGCAGTGGGTATGTTTGGCCTTGCCCTTGGCTCTCTCTTTCTTGTCACTGCAAGGCTGTCAAACTGATCAGTCGTGTAACTGGAATTAAGTCAGTCACGGCTTAGTCCAGAGTCTTGGTCCCGTTCCTGCCTCACTACAGAGGCCTGAGCATTGATCCGTGATCGGGTTCTGCTCGTCAGCTGTTCTGTTGCTGGCAGAGCAGGCAGCAGCAGCAGAGCCAGCAGCTCATTTAATTAATGCGGATTTGACTGGTCACGCCGCTGCTGCAGACTCACAGCTACCTGCTGCCAACGAAAAACCTTCAGCCGTGTCACCACACCACATCAAAGAGATTTTAGAATATCTTATGTAATTAACTCGGACCTCTCTCGGTGAGGCCATCACGCAGCTCATCATGCAGCTGGCAGGAGAGTTTTGTCATGTTCCCTGCAGTCTAAAAATTACCTTCATCCTGTTGTTTTTGACAGCTGCCTCAGTTTTAGGCACTTGTACGATAATTGTCATCTGCCATGTTTTAATATAGACACAGACAAGCTGATGCTCAATACGGTTGACTTGTTGCCATCAAACTGTCTGCTCTCATTTGGAGCTGGCCTGTATAATCATTTTCTTAGGCACCAGTGATTTTAGAATCACATTAATACAGTATGAGAGCAAATGTAATGGAAAAAAAGGAAAAGACGTGAATGAGAGAATAAAGGAAGACATAAAGAGATGGAGAGTTTAAAAAAAAAGACAAAAAGAACAAAGACAAAATGATTTCTCACCATGTGTTCAGGTAAGATAAGTCTTTAAATTCTCTTCAATCTTTAAAGCTTAAGAAAACTTTTTAAATGTTCATTTATGTTCATATTTGTCAACATGAGTTGGAAACAGCTGCTTGGATAGCTCGGAGCTGTGTGGTCTTTCTCTCAATAGGTCACCACGGGTTTCTTTTTTCTATTGTCATAAATATTCATTAAAGTCTGCTGA
The DNA here is from genome assembly GCF_027409825.1 of Scomber japonicus. Classification (NCBI taxonomy): domain Eukaryota; kingdom Metazoa; phylum Chordata; class Actinopteri; order Scombriformes; family Scombridae; genus Scomber; species Scomber japonicus. Next base: position 7,406,966 of record NC_070591.1, on the reverse strand, counting down.
TGCAAACATTCTGTAATTCTTTCTCCTGTATGAAGAATATATAGATAAATGTATATCTGTGTGTGTGTGTGTGTGTGTGTGTGTGTGTGTGTGTGTGCGCCACTGAACCCACACCATAATGCATGTTAGATTTCGCTATCTGCCGGCACCAGCTGTGAAACTATTGGGGATTTAAATATTTAACATGTTGAGATATCATTTTCACAAGCTTCACTCACCATTTCTGTCCTCATATGTAACTGCAGAGGATGAATCTCTGCCGCACATTTTCTACATCAGCGTTTTATCGTGTGTTTGCAACAATCCGCAGCTTGTTTTTTGTGATGTATTTAATATGTGTGTATTCACGGTTTTTATCTGCAGGTTAATTTGCATGTACACCTTTTAGTATGGCCACTATATATATAACCCTCCTGTTGTCCTCGAGTCAAGGAAGGAAGGAAAGGAGGGAGGGAGGAAGGAAGAAGGAAGGAAAAAAGGAAGGGAGAAGGAAGGATAGGAGGGAGGGAGGGAGGAAGGAAAGAAGGAAGGAAAGGAGGGAAGAAGGAAGGAAGAAGAGAGGAAAGGAAAGAAGGAAGGGAGGGAGGGAGGAAGGAAGGAAGAAGAAAGGAAAGGAGGGAGGAAAGGAAAGAAGGGAGGAAGGAAGGAGGGAAGGAAGAAGGGAGGAAAGGAAAGAAGGAAGGTAGGAAAGAAAGAGAGAAGGAGGGAGGGAGGAAAGGAGAGAAGGAAGGAAATGAGGGAGGAAGGAAAGAAGGAAGGTAGGAAAGAAAGAAAGAAGGAGGGAGGGAGGAAAGAAGGAATGTAGGAAAGAAAGAAAGAAGGAGGGAGGGAGGAAAAAAGGAAGGGAGGAAAGGAATAAGGAAGGAAAGGAGGGAGGAAGGAAGAAGGGAGGAAAGAAGGAAGGAAGGAGGAAAGAAAGAGAGAAGGAGGGAGGGAGGAAGGAATAAGTAAGGAAGGGAGGAAAGGAAAGAAGAGAAAGAAGGAAAGGAGGGAGGAAGGAAGGAAGGAAGGGAGGGAGGAAAGAAGAATTAGACGGGGTCAATTTGACCTAAAAGCATGTGAGATGTGCTGCTGTAGCGCTGCCTCATGTAACAATGTTATTTATGTAAAAGCATTTCACTGTTTGGACGCTTTTACCAAGAAACACATGATGTCCAAGAGATCCAGTAAAAGCAGTTTATATGTTAAAATTACAGTTATTATTAAATGCCGCTACCACACATGTTTTAATCTACTAAATTTATCTTTTCAGGTAAATTGAGTGTGGAGTTATTTCACAGACAGGTTTTTTCCTCCACTGAGAGCTGTGCTGTTATTATCAGCTGCTCTATAAAGACATTCACACTTTGGAAAATAAAAGAAACGAGCCTCCATTAAATTAATTTTACCTTCATGTTTTGAGTGGTTGCTGACTAACAGGTGCTTCTAAAGACCAAGTGGTCGGCTTTCACAGGGCGGATGTTTAGCTCTTGCTAGATAATGTGAGGTACTACAGTATATTTCCTAGCTGAAACCCTCGTGTTGTCCTCCCGGGTCAAATTGACCCCGTCTAATTCTTCTTTCCTCCCTTCCTTCCTTCCGTCTGTGCTTCCTCCATCCCCCTTTCTTCCCTCCTGCCTTCCTTCCTTCTTTCCCTTCCTCCCTTCCTCCTTTCCTTCCTTATTCCTTCCTCCCTTCAGTCTTTCCTCCCCTACCTCCTTATCTCTCTTTCCTCTGTCCTTTTTTCCTACCTTCCTTCCTTCCTTCTTTCCTTTCCTCCCTTCTTCCTCCCTCCTTTCCTTCCTTCCTTCTTTCCTTTCCTTTCCTCCCTCCTTCCTTCCTTCCTCCCTCCTTTCCTCCTTTCCTTCCATCTTCCTTCCTCCCTTCCTTGACTCGAGGACAACAGGAGGGTTAAAATGAAAGAAGTCATGCTGACTAACCGGTACTTCTAAAGACCAAGTGATCGGCTTTCACAGGGCGGATGTGACATTAGCTCTTGCTAGCTAATGTGAGATGCTACAGTATATTTCCTAGCTGAAATGAGTGAGACTGAATTATGCTTTTAATTCTGCTTAAAATGAAAGAAATCATGGAACCAGTATTTCCTGCTGTGTTTTTGATCAGACTCCAGGCAGCGCTTTAACATCCGGACTGTGGAGGTCAGAGTGAAGTGTTATAATAATGTACATTTTTTTTACAAAGCAGTTGTAATTAATTAGTTAATTAATTATTTAACCCTCCTGTTGTCCTCGAGTCAAGGAATGTTAGGAAGGGAGGGAGGGAGGAAGGGAGGGAGGGAGAAAGATAACTAACTAACTAATAATGTGACATTTGGCCTCCAGGTGGGTAATAGGTGATAAAGGTAAAACTAATTTTAATTCACAAATGAATCGAACATTTAAAAAACAACAACAATTTTGATAATCAATTACACTGTACCATTTCAGTCACAATTTAAGTGTTTTCAAACATTTAAAGTCTAATGCGTCTCACTTTTACTCTTTCTTTGTCTTGCATGTGATAATAAACTGAAATGAACTCATTCGATTTAAGTGCAAGTTGGACAAAAGAAGCAATTTGAAGAAGAAAAAAAACCCTGTTAATAGCCATTTTATATACTAAACGAACCAATCCATAGTTACAGCCCTGAATACGAGCATGTTTATGTGTCCAGAGAGGAAGAAGTAAATTGATAATAAACCAGTAACAACCAGTAAAGAAACTGTAAACCCGGGTTGTGAAACAGGAAAGACAGGAAGGTGAATATTCCCATCTGTCCGTGCACACATCTACAAGCGTATATACATATTTATTGTCATCTTTTAGATATTTCTCGTTATTGCGGCGGGGGATGTCTCTCTTTATTTCTCTTTCACAGAAAATTTCTCTTTTCCTTTTTCTATTTCTCTCTCTCTCTCTTCTCAACCATGAGATTACCTGAAGGGACAGCGAGCTATCAGTGTAGCGCTCACACACACACACACACACACACACACACACACACACAGAAAGTACATACCTGAGTGCACACACATATATATGAGGGAGAATACGCATGAACAAGCTACACACACACACACACACACACTCACACATGCAGAGGCAGGCGGTTGTAGCAGTCAGTAGGGACAGTTAGCTGAATAGCACTCATTTAGATGGAATGGCCATTTCACACTGCCTCTCCGTGTGTGTGTGTGTGTGTGTGTGTGCGCACCGTGCAGAGCTTTGGGAATAAGACACTATTACCTGAGAGAGTCTATGAGAAACTCTGTAAATATTGACAGAGAGAGAGAGCGGGAGAGAGCGGGAGATGAGGCGCAGATATGAACCCTGAGGGGGTTGTGGATTGATAATTTAATGGTTTCACTGGGAGAGAAGATTGGATCGAAAGGAGAGAGAGAGAGAGAGAAGGAGGGGAGGAGATCAGGGAGGAGGAGGAGGAAGAAGAGGGTGGGATTTGAACCCTCGCTGTTGCCATGGCAGCATTTGGCTGTGAGATGAGGCGAACGTCCACAGCTCCAAATAAAACACTGCAGAACAGAACAAAAAAAAAAAAGATAGGAAAGAGGAACAGCAACAGCAGAGAGTCGCGTTTGCTTCGCCGCCAGCAGCGCCGCCGCCGCCGCCGCAACTTTAACAGCAACAAACAGAGAATCTTGTGGAAAGACCTTTAACGGGGAAAAATAATTAACTTTTTCTTAATTTTAAATTAGCCTTTGTTACGAGTCAACTGCTACGAGGAGTGACTCTAGGGCATTTGGTGAGCTGCCGTGTTTGTACGTCAGGTTTTAAAATGAAGAATTAAGTGCTCCCAGATGAAAAGAGTGAAAATGATTTCAGAGTTTCAGTCCCACGAGGGATTTTCATCAAGCAAACACAAACACGGAGGTCACAGGTGTTAAATAGAAACAGTAATTATCATCCTGCTTTATTTGGAAATATCAACACGAGAAATCTAATTCACTTTTTCAAAACAGTATTATTATTATTTAGTATTATTATTTAAAAGTTTATAAGTTTGCAGTGCAGTTTGTATCCGTTGGCAACACTCAACACTTAACCCTCCTGTTGTCCTCAGGTGAAGGAAGGAAAGGAGGAAGGGAGGGAGGAAAGGAGGAAGGAATTTAGGAGAGAAGGAAGGAAGGAAAGGAGTACTGAGGGAGGGAGGAAAGGAGGAAGGAAGGAAAGAGGAAGGAATTTAGGAGAGAAAGAAGTAAGGGATGAAAAGAGAAAGGCATTTAGGAGAGAAGGAAGGAAAGGAGTAAGGAGGGAGGAAAGGAGGAAGGAAGGAATTTAGGAGAGAAGGAAGGAAGGAAGGAAAGTCGTAAGGATGAAAAGATGAAGGCATTTAGGAGAGAAGGAAGGAAAGGAGTAAGGAGGGAGGGAGGAAAGGAGTAAGGATGAAAAGAGGAAAAATTTAGGAGAGAAGGAAGGCAGGAAAGGAGGAAGGAAGGACGGATGGAAGGAGGCGGGAGCAAAGAAAGAAGGGTGGAGGGGAAGGGGAAGAAGGAAGGAAAGAAGGAACAGTCAAAAGAGAGATGGGGTCAATTTGACCCGGGAGGACGACACAAAGGTTAAAAAACAGATTCTCAATTTATCACAAAAAAAGATTTAAAAAAAATCATATTTCTTGTCTTTCTTTGCAGCTGAGAAGAGAAACTCAGTTACAGTACGATCCTTTTCTCCTACATCTCATGCTCATGTACTGCTAAATTGTTTTCTCAATTATGTTGCATTAGCAAACACAATTGCTGCCTGAGTTATGTTTACAAGTAACGAAACTCATTTAAATGGCACTCTGAAGATGTAGGAAGGTGGCGAGGGTGGATGTAACGAGCTGAGGCTGGAGACGGAGGATCACACAGGCGACAAAAGCTCTTTGGTTAAAGCAGGGGTGTCAAACATGCGGCGCGGGGGCCAGAACCGGCCCGCTGAGACGTCTAATCTGGCCCAGTTTCCTTCTTCCTCTTTTCCTTCCTTCCATCTGTCCTTCCTACCTTTCTTCCTCTCTGTCTTCTTTTCCGTCCTTCCTTCCTTCCTTTCTTGGTCCCTTTCTTCTTTCCTTCCATCTATCCTTGCTCCCTTTCTTCCTTCCTTCCTTCCTTCCATCTATCCTTGCTCTTTCTTTCTTCCTTCCTTCCATCTATCCTTGCTCTTTCTTTCTTCCTTCCTTCCATCTATCCTTGCTCTTTCTTTCTTCCTTCCTTCCATCTATCCTTGCTCCCTTTCTTCCTTCCTTCCATCTATCCTTGCTCCCTTTCTTCCTTCCTTCCATCTATCCTTGCTCCCTTTCTTTCTTTCTTCCTTCCTTCCTTCCTTCCTTCCATCTATCCTTGCTCCCTTCCTCCCTTCCTTCCTTCCTTCCTTCCTTCCTTCCAAATTGGGCTGTATGTGGCACCTCTGGGTTAAAGTGATTATGATCCACTTTTTTTTTTTGGCTGGACCTCAACAGCCAGGCTAGCGGTATAAATACAAAATGACTTCATGAGTGATGAAGTTACTCCATTGGCTGTTTGTGGCTCTTTCAAAATAAATTGGTGCACTTTTAAGTTTTTTAGTCCGCCTCACTATTCTGCAGCCAGCCACCAGGGGGCGATAGAGATTACAAATAGCTTGTGTTTCATCTGTCTGCCCACACCACCAACATGTTTGTTTGAATCCGACAGCTCATGATTCAAGATTCAAAAAAACTTTATAGTTTTAAAACTAACTCAAAACTAGCTGTCGGATTCAAACAAACATGTCGGTGGTGTGGAACTTCTTCAGAGTAAATGAGACAGATAAAACACAAGCCACCTGCAGTCTATGCAACGGGAGCATCTGCAAAAAGTTTCAACATGACGACATTGATTGGATCGGCGAATTAAGACGTTACAGCCAATCTCACTAATTGCATAAAATGCTAAATATCAGCCGATCAGATATAGCCGACGTAAAGCCTAATCGTAATATTGTGATATGTCAAGAGTTGTCTTTTCCTGGTTTTAAAGCTGCATTACAGTAAAATATATGAATATCTGAACTTACCAGACTGTTCTAGCTGTTCTGTTTTGTACTTTTCACCCACTTTGTCATTGTATCCACATTACTGATGATTATTTATCAAATTTTTAATTGTGTAAATATTTAGTTAAAGCACCAACAGCCATCTCTCTAATATTGTTGCCATATCGATATCGAAGTATTTGGTCTAAAATATCGTGATTTTGGATTTTGTCCACATCGCCCAGCCCTAATCCTCGTGTTATGTCACAAGGTATGACTTCACTCTCCTCTGACACAAAATTACTTATTTCTCCAGTATGTTTGAAAGCTTGAAAAACACACATGTAGTATTTTAATATATCTTTTTACGCATTGATGAACAACCCCCCCCCCCCCCCCCCCCCTCGGTCCCCAGCTGGCTATTATTTCCACCCAGCTGGACACTGTGTGCACTATTATAAAACCTGCAATATAAATAATTATAATAAAAAACATTGACCAGAATATTCTGTCTGCGCTGATGAAGAAGAGAGCAGATACAGGAACCAACTAAAATAGCTAAAAGCAGGTTTAAGGTCAGTTACATTAAGACCGTGATGATCTCTAGTGCTGCTGGTGTCTAAACATGAGAATAAATACGTTTAATAATGCTTTAGTTACTACGAGCAGGTCGGATATCCTCGGAGGAAACACCAGGAAACTACTTAGCAGGACTCACATTAACCTTCCTGTTGACCGTGCAACTTCAATCCTCCTGGGTCAATTTTAAATGACCGGTTTGTCTGTTTATAAAGCACGAGGTGTAAATCATCACCTAATTCTGTGTGGGAGCTTTTTTTAGCAAACTTCACTTCAACTTTACACTTATTTTAGGAAAGTATGGTCATAAGGCCTCATTTAAATGAAATTATACCTCATTTTTGAAGTAAAAAAAAGCAGAAATTATGAATTATCATTATTATTATTATTATTATTATTATTATTGTGAACTAAATTTAAGATTAGGGTAAATATGTTGATGAATTATCACAAACTGGTAAATGTCACACAGGTTTAGTCAGGATATACTCATACCTGATGTCCTAGACTAGTTTGACTGTCACCCAATACTACTGTTTTATACTGTTCTATTTAAAAATTTAAATACCTTTTTTATTTTACAATATTGTTGCTGCACTTTAATTTTTTTAAATAATTATTCCTATATCTATTTAGTTAAGTTGCTGTTGCATTACTGTTTTATACTGTTCTATTTGCTGTATTCATTCATGTTTTACGAAGGGTTTAACCTGAGCCAGGCTTTAACCTGAGCCAGGCTTTACCACAATTATAATCATATCACAGTCATGCAGGCGTAGTATGATATATATATTTTTTTAGTACACTGGTATCCGTATCGGTACTCGGTATCAGCCGATACCCACAGCACAAGTATTGGAATCGGTATCGGGAGGGAAAAAATGGTATCGGAACATCTCTAGTGATGATTATACTGTAATGTAGAGTATATATATCGGTGTGATTTTCAGGCAATTAGACAAAATAATTTTAAATTTTATTTTTTTCATTCTTACTTCAGCTCCATGCTCATCCTTTTTCTGTCAGGAGAAATTTAAAGCTGGACAGACGGACCTGTTGTACCTCGTTACAGTCGATAAGCTACGACTGGACAATATTAGTTTGGGGGAGGGGCTTAGTGAACAGTTAGTTAAGATAGATATATATAAAAGTAAACCCTGCAGCAGCCAATAATGTGATAATGACCAATAACGTAATCATTTTGACTGTTTTAAATATGATAAAGCCCATAATGTAACAACATTTTTCCAATAATATAATAAATTACTACTATATTGGCTGGTTATTATATTATTTGCTAGGTTAAAAAATAAATAAATCCATTACTAATGTAATTATTAAATTATTATATTATCGGCTTTATTACATTAAAAAACAGGCACAATTATTACATTATCGGTCATTATAACGTTATTGGCTGCAACAAACCCCTTTGTGTAGCTAGAGAAGCAAGTTAAGCCTCACTGAAGCACATTTATAACATTTCCATACACTGCTGTTCGTAGATGGGCAGCTGAGTGTATAAATAATGAATGAATAATGTATTTCTTTAATTAGCTGGTAAATGAAGAGCAGCAGGTTGTAAAACGGGGCAGAGCTCACTGTCACGTGACGACAAGAAGGAGGAAATAATCATTGATTTTATTGAACACTTGTGACATTGCTTTGTTTTTTATGTGCCTGTCACGACTCCTCAAGGGGCTAAAATGTACCGTTTTCAATTTATGTAACAGCAGATGAGTCTCATGAGTGCTACATGTCGTCAGTACCAATCTCAACCAATCGAACTTATATAAACATTTAATTTAACAATGTACGGCAAGAAAATGTATTATTTTACTCATTATACAATACAAAAGGAAGGAAGGGAGGAAGGAGGTGAGGGAGGAAGGAAGGAAGAGAGGAATGGAAGGAAGGAAAGAAGGAAGGGAGGAATGAAAGGAAAGAAGGAAGGAAGGGAGGAGGGAAGGAAAGAGGGAAGGGAGGAACAAGGAAGGAAAGGAGGAAGGGAGGAAGGAAGGATGGAATCAAGGAAGGAAATGAGGGAGGAAGGAAGGGAGGAATGACAGGAAGGAAGGAAGGAAGTACAGAGGAAAGAAGGAATGAAGGTAGGAGGGAGAGAGAAAGGAAGGAAGGATGGAGGAAAGAAGGAAGGGAAGGAAGGGAGGAATGACAGGAAGGAAGGAAGGAAGTACAGAGGAAAGAAGGAATGAAGGTAGGAGGGAGAGAGAAAGGAAGGAAGGATGGAGGAAAGAAGGAAGGGAAGGAAGGGAGGAATGACAGGAAGGAAGGAAGTACAGAGGAAAGAAGGAATGAAGGTAGGAGGGAGAGAGGAAGGAAGGAAGGACGGAGGAAAGAAGGAAGAGAGGAAGGAAGGAGGAAGGAAGGGAGGAGGGAAGGGAGGAACAAGGAAGGAAAGGAGGAAGGAAGGAAGGGAGGAAAGGAAAGAAGGAAGGGAGGAATGACAGGAAGGTAGTACGGAGGAAAGAAGAAATGAAGGTAGGAGGGAGGGAGGAAGGAAGGAAGGAAGGACGGAGGAAAGAAGGAAGGGAGGAAGGTAGGCGAGAGGAAAGAAAGAGAGAAGGAGGGAGGAACATTGCCGTTTTTTATGTGCCTGTCACGACTCCTCAAGGGGCTAAAATGTACCGTTTTCAATTTATGTAACAGCAGATGAGTCTCATGAGTGCTACGTGTCGTCAGTACCAATCTCAACCAATCGAACTTATATAAACATTTAATTTAACAATGTACGGCAAGAAAATGTATTATTTTACTCATTATACAATACAAAAGGGAGGAAGGGAGGAAGGAGGTGAGGGAGGAAGAAGGAAGGAAGGAAAGGAAAAAAGGAAGGGAGGAGGGAAGGGAGGAAGAAGGAAGGAAGGAAGGAAGGAAGGAAAGAACAAAGGGAGGAATGAAAGGAAAGAAGGAAGGGAGGAACAAGCAAGGAAAGGAGGAAGGAAGGAAGTACGGAGGAAAGAAGGAAGGAGGGAGAGAGGAAGGAAGGAAGGACGGACAGAGGAAGGAAAGGAAAGAAGGAAGGGAGGAAGGAAGAAGGAGGGAAGGGAGGAACAAGGAAGGAAAGGAGGAAGGAAGGAAGGGAGGAATGACAGGAAGGAAGGAAGTACGGAGGAAAGAAGGAATGAAGGTAGTAGGGAGGGAGGAAGGAAGGAAGGACGAAGGAATGAAGGTAGGAGGGAGGGAGGAAGGAAGGAAAGAAGGACAGAGAGAAGGAGGGAGGGACATTGCCGTTTTTTTATGTGCCTGTCACGACTCCTCAAGGGGCTAAAATGTACCGTTTTCAATTTATGTAACAGCAGATGAGTCTCATGAGTGCTACATGTCGTCAGTACCAATCTCAACCAATCGAACTTATATAAACATTTAATTTAACATCGTACGGAAAGAAAATGTATTATTTTACTCATTATACAATACAAAAGGGAGGAAGGGAGGAAGGAATGAAAGGAAAGAAGGAAGGGAGGAGGGAAGGAAGGAACGAGGAAGGAAAGGAGGAAGGAAGGAAGTACGGAGGAAAGAAGGAATGAAGGTAGGAGGGAGAGAGGAAGGAAGGACGGACGTACAGAGGAAGGAAAGGAAAGAAGGAAGGGAGGAAGGAAGAAGGAGGGAAGGGAGGAACAAGGAAATGAGGGAGGAAGGAAGTACGGAGGAAAGAAGGAATGAATGTAGGAGGGAGAGAGGAAGGAAGGAAGGACGGAGGAAAGAAGGAAGAGAGGAAGGAAGGAAGGGAGGAGGGAAGGGAGGAACAAGGAAGGAAAGGAGGAAGGAAGGAAGGAAGGGAGGAATGACAGGAAGGAAGTATGGAGGAAAGAAGGAATGAAGGTAGGAGTGAGGGAGGAAGGAAGGACGAAGGAATGAAGGAGGGAGGGAGGGAGGAAGGAAAGAAGGAAGGAAAGAAGGACAGAGAGAAGGAGGGAGGGACATTGCCGTTTTTTATGTGCCTGTCACGACTCCTCAAGGGGCTAAAATGTACCATTTTCAATTTATGTAACAGCAGATGAGTCTCATGAGTGCTACATGTCGTCAGTACCAATCTCAACCAATCGAACTTATATAAACATTTAATTTAACAATGTACGGAAAGAAAATGTATTATTTTACTCATTATACAATACAAAAGGAAGGAAAGGAGGAAGGAAAGAAGGAAGGAAAGGTAAAAAGGAAGGAGGAAGGGAGGAGGGAAGAAAGGAAGGAAAGAAGGAAGGGAGGGAGGAATGAAAGGAAAGAAGGAAGGGAGGAGGGAAGGAAGGAACAAGGAAGGAAAGGAGGAAGGAAGGAAGTACGGAGGAAAGAAGGAATGAAGGTAGGAGGGAGAGAGGAAGGAAGGACGGACGGAGGAAAGAAGGAAGGGAGGAAGGAAGAAGGAGGGAAGGGAGGTACAAGGAAGGAAAGGAGGAAGGAAGGAAGGGAGGAATGACAGGAAGGAAGTATGGAGGAAAGAAGGAATGAAGGTAGGAGTGAGGGAGGAAGGAAGGACGAAGGAATGAAGGAGGGAGGGAGGGAGGAAGGAAAGAAGGAAGGAAAGAAGGACAGAGAGAAGGAGGGAGGGACATTGCCGTTTTTTTATGTGCCTGTCACGACTCCTCAAGGGGCTAAAATGTACCGTTTTCAATTTATGTAACAGCAGATGAGTCTCATGAGTGCTACATGTCGTCAGTACCAATCTCAACCAATCGAACTTATATAAACATTTAATTTAACATCGTACGGAAAGAAAATGTATTATTTTACTCATTATACAATCTACACTATGTGTGGATGAAGTGTGTTGTGTCATCAGACTGTACGGCTGCTATTGATAAATATAAAATGTTAAATCACTGTATGACTATAATGAGGGTTAGCTACTGTACATGTTGCATATCTCACAACTCTAATGACGCCGTTAACAACTAAAAACCGGATGTTTAACCTCGTTTCTGCCGTTGTAGCCATGAGTATTTTTAACACGTGCTTATTATGATTTTCCATAAACATACAAAAACAAACAAACACCTACTAGAAAAAGTAATTGCATACAGTTGTATAGGTATACAGTGGGAGGTTGTCATAGCACCCATATAAACAGTCCATTACAATTGACAGTGATGCAACAACCGACAGTCTTGACAAAAAAAAAAGGAAAGAAGGAATGAGGTGAGGGATCAAGGAAGGATGGAAGGGAGGAAGAAGGAAGGAAAGGATAGAGGAAGGAGGGAAGGAAGGAAGGAAGGAAATGAGGGAGGAAAGGAAAGAAGGAATGATAGAACGGAGGAAGAAGGAAGGAAAGGAGAGAGAAAGGAAGGAAATGAGGGAGGAAAGGAAAGAAGGAAGGGAGGATGGAGGAAAGAAGGAAGGAAGGGAGGGACCAAGGAAGGATGGAAGGGAGGAAAGGAAAGAAGGGAAGGGAGGAATGACAGGAAGAAAGGAAGAAGGAAGGATGTAGGAAAGAAGGAAAGGAGGAAGAAGAAAGGATGTAGGAAAGAAGGGAGGGAGGGAGGGACCAAGGAAGGGAGGAAGAAGGAAGGAAAGGAGAGAGGAAGGAGGGAAGGAAGGAAAGAAATGAGGGAGGAAAGGAAAGAAGGAAGGAAGGAATGACAGGAAGGAAGGAAGTACGAAGGAAAGACGGGAGGAAGGTAGGGGGGAGGAAAGAAAGAGAGAAGGCGGGAGGGAGGAAGGACAGAAGGAAGGAAGAAAGGGGGTTGGACTAAGGAAAGAGAGAGAGAAGGAGGAAGGAAGGAAGGTCAAACAGATGGGGTCAATTTGACCCGGGAGGACGACACGAAGGTTAAGACAATATTTGTGGAAGAAGGATGTCCAAGTTTTAAAAGCAGCGAATGTGAGAATGACATCATTAGATCAGTCAGTTTTTATTCCTTATTTTTTCTGAGTTCAATTAAAATGCAGGTTTTTAAAAATTGAATCAAAAACTGCCCCCTTTCTCTCCGATTAATCCAACCCCTCTTATAAAGCTGTAAAAACTCCAGATTTGACCGGGTAACATTGTGGAGCATATTTATGGCATGTTTTATTGTTTCATTAAAGAACCTGCCATCTTTCACACCCCTGCAGTTTTATACAGTATAATTACCTGGTGAACAATGAGTGAAGCACATCTGGGAGATTTCTTTTTTCTTTTCTTTTTTTTTTTCACCCCTCTTCCATTTTAAAGTCCATCAGTTTATAGTTTTAACGATTCATTTCTCACTGCTCCTTTTCCCACCTACCAGTCAACTGGCCGTTCTGGGTGTCGTTTCCAATCAGCAGCTCCTCTGCTAATGAGCTGCTGCTGCTGTGATTGTCAGCCATAGCAGAAGCTGAAGACTCGCAGTTAGAGCTGAGTGGTCGATTTCAGGCGAGCGGACGCTGACACTGCAACAAAATCTGAACTATTTAGACAAGACTTGTTTGTTTGTTTAAATGTCGAAAGGCTCCGAGGACGCAGCATGATGAATCAGCCTTTCAATAAAGTACTGCAAGCACCAAAAAATGTCAGGATTGGACTGGATTTCTTTGGATTAGGGATGCAACTAATCAGTATTTTCATGATCAATGCATTTGCTGTATGATTAATTGGTTAATCATTTAGTCTCTAAAATGCCAGGAAATGTTCCCAGCAGTATCATATCCTCACATTTGAGAGGCTGGAGCAAGAAAATGTTGTTTCTTATAGTTAGTTGCTTTTTTTAGAAACGTTATTGTCCATATTGTAGAAGGTTATCTGTAACTTCACCATATAGTGTTAAAACAATAAAGGACACTTAATAATATGATATAATATAACGATGAGGACGAACAGCAGGAACACAGCAGGGCTATCAACACACAACATGATACTTAAAAACAGTGAAAGTAAAATAATATATGACAAAATAACATGAGAATATGTCTAGACTATGCATTCCACCCTCTAATATAAAATTATATCAAAATTGTTGATAATTGATTGAGTTGATATTGACTATTTGTTTCAACACTGTTTAAAATATTCCATTTAAATAAGCAGTGTAATTTCCAGTTCCACAACTTGAGGTAAAAGGTTGTAAAAATGGTGCATTCAGGTCGATAAATGGCTGTTTTAGGGTCCCTCTAAACACAGGCTCAACTAGAGACCGCAACATATGGAACCCAACTATTCCCCTATCAACTATAAGAAAGGGGAAAAGAATCTAATTCAACCAAACAAAGAACGACAGTATATCTTGACTACAGGTGATTTCCATTCAAAACTAAAATAACAAACTAATGAAACAAAACCACAGCACTCAAAAACATGCTGTGTTTCAGGCAGTCGGAGACTTCCTCCCACACTCCTCCTCCTCCTTAAATCCTCTCTCAGGTGATTAAAATTACTCTCAGGTGCTTCTTCCTATCAAAAAAAAAAAAAGAGAAGACGGGTAGAGATGGAGTGAGCAGCAGCAACCAGGATGCAACACCGCCCCCTACAGGTCCACACGTAATAAGCCGTCCATTGTGTTCTCTTTTGGCGCTTTTCCACTACACAGTTCTAGCACTACTTGGCTCGACTCGACTCAGGTTTTTTTGCGTTACCACTAGGGATAGTACCTGGTACCGATACTAAAATGTGACGTCAACAGACTTCCAGCCACTGATTGGTCAGAGAGTCGTCACAGGTTGAGTCATGAGCCGTCCGACACAAGAATCAAACCCGGCATTTTTAAATACCGGCAACATCGTTACAATCATTCATTTCTCTTTTCTTGCTTTGTGTGTGACAGAAAGACACATACAGCAGCAAGTACACCATCGCCTCCATTGTGTTTGTGTATTTAGTGAAGTCATGGCAGTTTTGCGCTATGACGACCCCGCCCACATTGAGGAGCTACTATGAAGTAATGGTGTAAACTCTATAGTGGAAAAGCACCATTTGTTGCTAAGATTATTCCATGTGTTGTTCACTTTGTCCATTTGCATATTTTGGATCGGATTCCAGCTCAAACATGTACAGATGTTGCTGAGAAGTTCATATTTTGAGTTAAAGAAACAACAAACAAGCTAAATCTGATTACTATTGTTCGTTTAAGTAGCTTCTGAAACAGGAGCTAAAACGGCCTGTTTCATACAGAGTCTAAACTGAGGAGCTGTGTAAAGACCATTACTAAATTCAACCTTTTAACTCTAAATCATGCAAAGATATCCCGGTAGAGCCCCATAATAAAATTATAGACCTGGAAAATGTACATTAAATGGACCCTTTTACAAGGATTTGCATTTATTCCTCTTCCCAGCATGCTGCTCTACTCCACGTGTGTGTGTCTTCTCTTTGTGTAATGACGATAATGAACAGGGACAGAGATGTATTCATTTTTCTGTGTGATCCAAATTAATTCCTCTTAAAGCTTAAAGAAAACCTACACTCTCATTTCTTTTTCTTTTTTTTTCTCTTTTTCTCTTTTTAATCCCACAGGCCCACTTAGCATTCTGGTTTTAGTTGCTTTGGCTCGTGTTTTGATCGACAGTAGACATATCTTAGGTGGACAGACGCGCAGACAACACATGCATACACACTCGGAGAATGAAAAGCGTCTCAGTGGAAGTGATGGAATCAGCATTGTTGATTTGTCATTTGGTTGGTACACTGCAGGCGGCTGCCAAACAACCACTGATACGGTTGCCATGGAAAGAGCACTGGTTTGGTGCATGCGAGGCAGAAATCTGATGTGCTGCCATTCTAGGTCTGGGTATTTTGTGTGTGTGTGTGTGTGTGTGTGTGTGTGTGTGTGTGTGTGTGTGTGTGTGTGTGTGTGTGTGTGTGTGTGTGTCGAGAGATTCACTCTGAAAATGCAAGCACATGCAAAGAAGGGATAAGTGCTGCTGTCGGTCAGCTTATTCCTCATACCTCAGAATCACAAACGTATCATTTCCTGCCTTTTCTCAGTGTAGATGATGTGGGCCAAATACTGTGAATCCTGATAAGGTAACAAAACCGATACCTGGTAAAATCCATGACAGCATTTGGATCGGTGTGAAGTGTTAAGGTTTCACATTTGAGATCACATTGAGCTTCATAGAAACCAGACTATGAGGAGAAATGACACATTTGGATTAATATTTCCTCCATCTGCCTCTTTCTCTTTCTCTCTAGAGCACTTTGACAAACTTCCAGGGTAGCAGAGTGAACTTGTTGCTTTCAGGATAGCAGCAGGACACAAGAGCTTTTTCTAGTCTTTGTTTTTTCCTGTCAATAAAAGTGAGACTTGTGTGCTTTACTCCAAAAAAAAAAGAAACAACAAAAAAACCCAACTTGTCATGTGGCAGCTTTGTACTCTGTTGAAACAACTGTCACAGGAGCTTCCACTCCTGCCTGTTCTTTGATAGATATTTCTCCCCGAGCGATTGTTGAATGTTTGTTTAAAATGTTAAAGTAGAAGCTTTTTTTTTTTTTTTGGTGGCTTTAAATCAGATTTGAAAATGCACAGTGTTCGTATAGCAGAGTAACAACTAACCCTGTATGAAGATAATCTGCTATTTTAATTAGGGGTGTAAGAAAATATTGATACACTTAAAGATCGCGATATTTTATTTGACGATACCGTATCGATATTCAACGGCACTGTATCGATTTTTTTATTAACAATTAACATCCAAATATTCACGGCGTTTGTTAATTTTTGTGTTGCAATTAGACCTCCGGCCGCTAGTTGGCAGCAGTCATTATGTCCTCCGCGCCAAAGGAACAATGAAATCCCACGAGAGTGCCAGTCTGTGGCAAACTGCATGCTAACCGCTAACTTAGCACAGTTCACTGGTGATGGCTGAGGACGAGAGTCTACAGCCAGCTCCAGCAGCTTTTAAAGCTGATGTTTGGGCATATTTTGGTTTCAAAACAAAGGAAGGCAGTTACGACTACGACAAGAGCCATGCGGTGTGTAAACTCTGCAACGCCAGAGTCAAGTACTCGGGCAATACTACAAATTAGTAGTACGTATTTGAGATGGGAGCGTACCTATGTTCCCCGATCGCGGCTAACTCGGTTGCTAGCTCAGCGGCTAACTCCGCTGTTAGCTCGGCTGCTAACTGTCTTATTTTGTTCACTCGGCTAATGAAATATGTATTAAAATTAGGGATGTGTATTGGCAAGAATCTGGCGATACGGTATGTATCACGATACAGGGGCAACGATACGATATATTGCGATACTGTAGGAACAACGATATATTGAGTTTCTTTGAAAGAATTTAATTGTAAGAAAACTGTAGCACATAGCACACACAATGCTGCTACATGCTTAACATCAGCTTGAATTTTGGATAAACAAATGAAAAAAATAAGTTAACAGATTTCTTGACTCTGTTAAAAGGTTATCGCTGAACTGTATTAAGCAGGTTCAAATTTCTGAAGTTGAAAAAGAAAATGCAAAGTCACTGTAAAGAAATAAGACAGGAAGTAAGGAAATAAGAAAATGAGACAGGAAGTAAGGCAGGAAGTAAAGAAATAAGACAGGAAATAAGGAAATAAGAACATAAGACAGGAAGTAAGGAAATAAGAACATAAGACAGGAAGTAAGGAAGTAAGCCGAGCTTTGTTAGCTGTCTACATTACAACTATATTCTGTGTTACATTACGTTATTTTATATATTCTGCTTTGTCAGAAGATTGTGCGTCACAGTTCCCTAGAGGAGTTTGAGGAAATGATATGTTTAATCTGCTTTTCACTAAAGTCGTAAATCCATCATCAATGTCAGGATTTGCCATATTTTTTTAAGGATTTTTGCTGCAGCAGATGACATTTATCATTATTATTCCAGTTTCTTAAAGATATTCACTTTACAATATGACATAAAACATAAAAAAGCAGCAAATAAATGAGACTGTACCTCCCCAAGAAAAATGACGAGATCAGTTGTTAATGCTCTAAAAATGACATTTATTTATGTTCGAGTGACAGATGCGCTCTAGTAACTGTAGGAGTAATTGTGATTGATGACTTATTTTGTCATTTAATTTAGAGGACTGGTTGGAAAAACACACATTTGAGAAGCAGAGACCAGAAACTGTTTGTCATTCTTATAAATCGTAGCTGATTCATTTTCTCACCATCAACCAGTTTCACGTAGGACAGGGGTGTCAAACATGCGGCCCGTGGGCCAGAACCGGCCCGCCCACGAGAGGTCCAATCCGGCCCAGTTTCCTTCTTCCTCTTTTCCTTCCTTCCTTCCTTCCTTCCTGTGTTGTTTTCCTTCCATCTGTCCTTGCTTCCTTCCTTCCTTCCTGTCTTCTTTTCCCTTCCTTCCTCCCTTCCTTCCTTCTCTTCTCTTCCTTCCATCTGTCCTTGCTTCCTTCCTTCCTTCCTGTCTTCTTTTCCCTTCCTTCCTCCCTTCCTTCCTTCTCTTCTCTTCCTTCCATCTGTCCTTGCTTCCTTCCATTTGTCCTTGCTCCCTTCCTTCCTTCCTTCCTTCTCTTCTCTTCTCTTCCTTCCATCTGTCCTTCCTCCCTTTCTTCCTTCCTTCCTTCCAGCTTTCCTTCCTGTATTCTCTTCCTTCTCCTCCCTCTTTTCCTTCCTTCCTTCCTTCCTTCCTTCCTTCCTTCCTTCCTTTTAGTGATCCGGCCCACATCAGATCAAATTGTGCTGTATGTGGCCCTTGAATGAAGATGAGTTTAACACGCCTGACGTAGGATATCCCACATTTTACCTTTACTCTCCAAATTAAGCTGTTTATTCTACAAAATGCCAAACTGTATGAATTAAAATTAATATTTTAACATATCCATTAAAGCCCAAGGTGGTTTTCAAATTGCCGGTTCTGTTAAACAAACACTGTGAGTGAGTTTACGATCACATCAGACAAAAAACAGCAGCAGATCCTCATCGAGACCAAAGTAACAGATCTGGGCTTTTTATTAACCTTCATGTCGTCCTCCTGGGACAAATTGACCCCGTCTGTTTTGACTGTTCCTTCCTTCCTTCCTCCCATCCTTTTCTTCTGTCCTTTCCTTCCTTCCTACCTTTCCTTCCTCTCTCGTTCCTTCCTTATTTCCTTCTGTCCTTCCTTTCCTCCCTCCCTCCTTCTCTTTTTCTTTCCTCCCCCCTACCTTCCTACTTCCCTCCCTCCCTCCTTCCTTCTTTACCTCCTTCCTCCCTCCCTCTTTTCCTTCCTTCTTCCTCCCTTCCTTCCTTGACTCGAGAACAACAGGAGGGTTAATATATGAATGGTTTAAATATGACCACACCCAGATAGCATACGGATGTGACCCTGCTGTTCTTCTTCTGGCCCGAACAAAACAGATCTAAGGTCTAAAGTAAAACAGCAAATGTGGCCTTAATGTTGTTCAATTTGGCCAGAATAAAAACAAACTATGGCCCCAGATTTGGTCCTATTCTGGTTTATTTAGTTCATTCTTGGTTGACATGCAGCATTTGTATGGCTTGCTTGTGGCCCAGATCTGGCAGCTGCAGCCCATCAGTGCCATCATTCCACGCGGTATGTGGGCCGGATACAATTTTGCTGTCTGGGCAACATGTATTTATTGTTTTTTCAGAAAATTGTATTCTGCTCAGGGTGGGGAAAAAAACCCTCTGAAGCAGCACAAAAATTGGACTTACTTTTCTGCATTTTTCATACTTTGCAAAGTTGTCCAGTGGGCCAGATTGGACCCCTCTGGTTGGATCTGGCCTGCAGGACATATGTTTGACACCTCTTGTGTAGAGAGAAAGGAAGCATGGGGAGAGAGAGCATGAGAGTATGACAAGTATGACATCCCGGAAATTGGACCTTGGTATATGTGGTATGTGCTTTAACAATTAGGCCACTGGGCTACTCTAAACTTGGCTTTTTTTTTTTTTTGGCATAGATTTTTCATCGGTCGATTCATGAATTACGGACCATTTTTTGTCCAGTAAACAGTTGATGTTGGGTTAGTACATCAGAAGAGACACTGATAGCTTTAAATGTGCTGTCTTGTTCCATTTCGGGTGATTTTAATACATACACGTACATCATTACTTCAGCAAGACTGGCTTTTCCTGGCTGGACTGTCCATGATCTGCTACACTGAGATAGATAGTTATCAATTAGCGCTATCCATCAAATAGTAATTTCCCAGAATCTTAGAAATTAGTCATTTTCATTTACTTTGAGCGATGGGTATCTTACCCAAGCACATGTTCTGAACAATGCTGATATTACTCCAGTCTTTTCTGTACTGCAGTAATCACAATTATGCCTCTAAATAGCTTTCTTAAAAAACATCAAACTCTAAAAGCAAGCAAGAAAAAAAAGCAATAAGTAGCAACAGAAAATTATAAAACTCCTAAAAAGGAATAAAAGAATTTCATGGCTCATTAGCCATCGATTTCTGTCAGCGCAGGCTCCGGTCTTTTGTCATCAACATCAGCGAGAGAGAGTACATGACTGAGAAAGTACTCTGGGTTAAAGACACTGAGAGGCTGCAGCAAAGCCAGCAGAGAGGAGACACCTGACAGCATGAAGAATATATCTGCGGGACAATTAGCAACACTTAAACTTTTCCATATTGTCGTCATGACAACACTAAGACAATGTCGGTCATGGTTCAAGTGGTTACAAGACAACAGAAGGCGACGGTAGAGAAAACAGAAAAAAGCAGTCGCAGAGGAAGTCAGAAGCAGAGAGGAGAAGAGGAGACAGATGGGGGCCGAGAGAGAGAGTAGGGAGAGAGTAGGGAGTCATGAGATTTGTTTTGGAGGAGGAAATGTGTCTGAATTTATTGTAAAATTACAGAAAAAAATCATGTTTGTGGCATTGCAGCGCTACACAATAACATGTCACAGAGTGGAGAAAACGAGAAATATCAGAGCTATAGGTTATGATCAATGGTTAATTATAAATAGACTTATACATAAATAATTTAGACGACTTATAAATTCGCTCAGTAATTACTTTAGCATGGCGTACTGCATACCAAAGCAGGGACCTATATAGTGAGCGTCCAGTATATGTGAAGTACTGCAATGCATAGATCATCGGAGGCTCCGTCCAGTTTTGAATACAGCTGATGAAAGCAAAAAGTTGCATAAACTTCTCAAGTAAGTCATAAGAGTTACAGAGAGCATTATGCATAATTCCTGAGGCTGTAAAATGGCACAGTGAGCACATGCTGGGGTAATATAAGGTTGTGCACACAGTGTAAAGCTTTGTAAAGAGATTGTGCAATTACTGCCTCAATAGTGTGGAACGGCAGGGGAGCACTGCTACAGGGGGTGGACACAATAACATGAATACCCGCTTCAGTCTAATGTATAATGCAACAGCACAACAGCTGTACAACAAATGCTAATAGCGCATGCATGTAATGTTCAGGTTTCGTCGAGACGGTGTCACAGAGGTGTTGTTGACTCATACATACATATTTGTTTTTTATATTGTAATATCTGTGGTCAAACATTCATACCAAGAACCTGTGCGGAAAAACCTGAATAGATAGAAGGAGAAATGTGGTTTGGCTCGTGTATACTAGATGAATGGAATAAACTCATTACCTTTAAGGTCGCAACAGGTCAGTCATTTCTCAAGTAGGGCTTGATTGATTCTGGCTTTTAGGGGCAGATACCAATATTAGGGAGCAAAAAATGCTGATATTAATATATTGGCCGATAATGTTACAGAATATAAACATTAACTCACATGTTTTTGCAATGATTTCTCAAATGTGGTTATCAAACACTTGTGACAAAGAAATGTAATGGATATTGATATTTTACAGTTTAACAATAAACTCTATTGTATAAAATGACATCAGTGCTGAAACAGTAAAAACACCACTGGGACTTTAATAAGTATAATTAGCTATGAATGAACACCCAGAGGGGAAAAAAACATTAAACTTGAATTAAGAAAAAGGATCAAATACATAAAATGCTGCCTATATAACTTAAAAATAGAAGAAAATGTCAGCACCTATTTATATATATGTGATTGGTCAATATCGGCCGATAATATCAACAGACCGATATATCAAAATTCAAGTCCTAAACTTTGAGTTTTGAGTCTTAAACAAGACATAATGCACTCTTCACCAAATGTAATGCCTTTTTGAGTGAACTTAATCCTAAATAAGTTGTGCACTTTCATAGTATTTAGTAGGAGCAGGTCTAGGGTTGAAACATTAGTGGTAGTAGTAGTGATTTATGTTTGGTCCTTATTAGCTACAATAATATAAAAATGACATGCACATAGAAATAAAATAATATATAAGGCACTAGATCAGGGGTGTCAAACATGTGGCCCGTGGGCCAGAACCAGCCCGCTGAGGGGAGCAATCCGGCCCACTTTCCTTCCTGTGTTCTTTTCCTTCCTTACATCTGTCCTTCCTACCTTCCCTTTTTAATTCCTTCGTTCGTTTCTTCCTTCCTTCTGTCCTTCCGACCTTCCTTCTTTCCTTCCTTACATCTGTCCTTCCGACCTTCCTTTTTTACTTTCTTTGTTCCTTCCTTCCTTCCTTACTTCCTTCCTTCCTTCCTTCCAACTGACTGTCCGTCCTTCACTGTCTGTCTTTCCTACCTTTCTTCCCTTCCTTCCTTCCTTCTTTCCCTCCACCTTTTTAATGATCCGACCCACATGAGATCAAATTGGTCAGTATGTGGCCCTTGAATGAAAATGAGTTTGACACCTCTGCACTAGATCAAAAGTAAAACAAAACATACTACATTCATTTACAATTAATATTTCACTCAGTAACACTGTCTCAACCATAGGTCTCAACTGAAAGAGTTCCAGAACGTCAGCAGTTGGTCAAAGTCATTGTTCAAAAAATTGACTTCAATAGATGTAAACTAAAGATTTGGGGCTTTTTAGAAAACATTCGGGGTATTGAGCACTACTAATTTTGTATAGTTCTGTCGTGTCTTGATGTAGGAATAATATTTGTGACATTGGATCTTCCTATATTTGTACCTTTTCTGTAAGAGTATTCTTCCTTTAAAGTGATACTGTATATTGTTGCATGGTCTATGTCTAAATGAGAGCGGGAGTTGCCTTCTTTCTGTTATCTCAGGGCCTTAATGGTGTACTACATTTGAGAAAGAAGTGGGCAAAGATCTGTCAGTCACTTGTGCACGATGGGGCTACAGTATGCTTCCACCATTGTTGAAAACATTGGTGGAGAGAGGCACTGCCAGGAATGTGATGGCCACTAAGACCAGTGAAAGCAGAGCCTTCATTCACGTCCGTCAAAAGGTTGTTCTGTCATTCAGGTATTTCAAGGTAGTAACTTGGCTGTAGTGCTGCAGTGGACCAAACATTCCTCTTCTGCCTCTTATAGCCCTTCCACTTGTCCAAGGTCCTCTCGCTCTTCTTAATCAATACGAGGCACTGGTGGCTCAGCCTACGCAAAGCACTGTTAGTGTCCCTGGTGCAATGGGTTAAGTTGAGAAAGTATTATTGTTCCAATCATAGGGCCCTATAAAATCCGTTACATTTTTTTCCAAATTCCGTTTAAATTTTTGTGAATCCTGTTTTTTTTTTACCTTTTACTATTATCTTACTGCAAAACAACAGTTCACCTGACACATAAAAGTCCTTCGGGAACTGCTCGGCTCTGTACTGAGGGGTTAGAGTCGAGTTTTCGAAGACAGAGCCTTGGCCAGCCAACATTTAGAAACTCTAATCGACTTAATCTTGCTCATGTCAATTAATGGTGGTGTTCACTGTTGCCATGACAGCAAAGGTTGCATATCTTTAAGGAATTTCAAAACTTGTCTCCAGTGATCATTTTAACTCAAACCATGATCTTTACATACTTCTAATCAACTAAACTAGACATTAACCACAGCGTCACACCTTAAAACATCATTACTTTCACACACTAAAGATACTCGTGCGAAAACTGAAAATACACAATTGTTCATTAAGGGTGGAGATAATCGTTTATTAATCGTAATCGAGGTTAAATATTCAATTAATCATGATTTTGATTTTTGCCATAATCGCCCAGCCCTAACCGTGACATTAAATCTTGTTCTTCTTCAAATGGCTTCACGATGTCCACCAACTTCTTCAACAGTTTCCACTCGCGTGCTGCCAACGATAACTCCTTGAGCCTTTTCTAGCACATGACAGAGCTTTAGAAGATAACACTGGAGAACTGCCTTCACTTGCCTCAGTGTCGAGCTCCATCGCGTGTTGACAACAGCAGGGGTGCCTCTTTGTTCCACAAATTCAGCATCAAACACATCTTTGAACGTTGTGCTCATGTGTGGCACTGAGCTGAGTTTTGATAACTTTGAAAGAGAAAGAGTTGTCATTTTCGTTTCTTTCAAACAGTTTCCTACCACCAGTTGAAGAGTGTGCGCAAAACACTGCAAGCAATGTTTTTTTTCTTTTCTTTGCCATAGCATCTACTGTTTGCTCATCCTCCAGAGCTCTGGATCATCAGGATCATCCTTAACATGTACTTTATCTTCTTGTTCAGTTAGGAAGAACTTTATGAAAATTGCATCTGCAGGCCAAGAGATATAGAGAGTTTTTTCACTACAGTTTACATTGACCCCCTCATCTTCCGGTCAGACTGCTCAACTGAGTTAATAATTTTGTCCATCTCAATGCACTGAGGTTCACTGCTTTTGATATCAGTGTTCTGCAACGAAGTGGGTTATATTTACTGTTAACTACTTATAGAAAGTGCCCAAACGGAAATCAATAACCAATGCTGTGTCTCAAAAATACATTCTACCAGGCGGGGAGTTCTAGTCCTCTGAAATGAGGCCAACGCGGAAGTAACTTAGAGCTGCATTCTAGCAAAAGGCCACCAGGGGGCGACCGTCTCTCTACAAGTCAATGGAGAATTCACCAACTTCTCACTTGATTTCTAACCTCAGTAAACGTTTTCAAAATGTGTTTATGGTCTCAATCGCTAGTTTAAAGCCTTCTTCAATGCAGTATGATGTTCATTTGGGACATTTTGGCCTCCCAGATTTTATATTTGATGATAAAGCAGGGTATGCATTAGGGCGTGGCTACGTCCTGATTGACAGGTTGATTGACCAATGTCCCCGAGATCCAGCCCTCGCAATCATAGCAACCTCCCCACTCCGCCTCATGCCCATATAAGTAGAATCAGTGTTCTTTTTTTTCCCAGCATGCACCTGAAATTTTCAAGATGGCGCTGCCTATATTTGAAACTATTGGCTTCCGAGCAGCAGTCGACAAACCAATGGTTGACGTCACGGATGTTACGTCCATTTATTTTATACAGTCTATGAGTTAAACTTAACACTTTGAATGCATCAGTGTTTTTTTTCAGTAGTTTTCACCATCATGGGAAAATGTTGAGTTTGTGCAGGTTTAAAAAAATCTGACGAGGCACCGTCAAAAGAGCCACTGCAGGAATCTCACCTTGACCTCATGGAAAACTTCATCTTTTAATTTTAGATCATATATATCACCACATTGTGTCGTAGTGCAAAATAATAAGTGCTTATCTTTGTTCAGTGCTGCTGATTGTGTGCCAGATCCAGCTGATGTCCTTGTTTACCATTTGCCCTGCTTGTTGTGGGGAAACCCAGAGAAACATGGAGCAGCAGGAGGGAAATTATATAAGCCAGAGGATATTTATGAATTCTACTGATGAAAATGAAGTTGTATCATATCCTGTATGTTAATTTTTATTGTTGTCTTTGTTTTATTTATTTATATACTTTATTTGTGGCTATTAGGAGTTGTAGTTTTCTGTCTTTCACATCTCTTAGATCTATGCAACAATTTTCTCTGCAGGTACAGCACTGAAATTCAAATCCTTTGCCTCAACGCAGGTCAGAAAAATTTACAAAATTAACAATTTGTCTTGTAATCTAAGTTTGTCCTCTTACAGATCTTAAAACGAGACACACTATTTAAACTTAAGAGACTGTGTTTGGTGAGTTTTGAATAACTTTTTTAAATTCAAGTTCACAAGGCTAAAAGTGCACCTAGTTGAAGAAACACCCATGAGCATTATTAGCAGAACCAGACAATGCTGCACTGAAATATGCCTGCAGCCTCTTACTGAGTGGGGCCCTCCGCTTTTTGGGGTGCATGGCTATAAAAGACCATGACGATGCTGAGGCTGTTTGAGCTTCAGTGCATCAGTGCCAGCGCTTCTTCCGCTGCCACCAACACCTGTACACAATTACAACCATTGTACAGTCCTGGCAGAATAAGCAGACGGGGATTATTAGAGAACTGGATGAGATAGGGTTTATAAGAGTCTCCTGGCCATTCTGCCAAATATGACACCATCTCTTTGATCGTGGACTGAATCAACAAAGTTTTGGATCTTCAGCTTGTCCAGGTATATAAACATTATCAGACGCACAAACCAGTTGTTTGATGTGTCTGATTTTTTTTTTTTTTTGAAAACTAAAAACGACACACACATCCGCTACCCAGTTGGGGGTGGGTGCTGGACCAAAAAACAACTATAAGAGAAAAGAGAAAAGTCCGTACACCATAGGAGCTCCCTTGCAGGTAGAATTTAATAAAGCATTAAAGCATGACGTTCCGAGCCATAAAGTGAGGAGGCTCAGAGACACTATCTTCAAAACACGTATTTCCGAACATTGAAGCACCATCAGAAACCAAGTTGCCTCAAGCCCTGTAGCATTACACAACGTCTCTACTCTTAAATATATCGGTATCGAGGCTGTTAAACGTCCATGCAGAGGGGGCGATATAAACTCTATGCTTCTCAAACGAGATCCACACATTGGGAACACTGGCCCCTGAGGGCCTAAATGAGGACTTTGACATCAGATCTTTTTTTGTAACTTCTGATGTATTCCTGTGAGTTGCTGTCTGATGTTTTTTAAGTGTACAGTTTGAGGTCAATTTCATTTAATTTATATCATTGTCCTTGCTTCTTTCAATGTTAATTGTCATGACATCTATACTGTCTATCTCCTTGATGTGATTCGGCTTTTTCTGGTTTATTGAGTATTATTTTGAGTAATATGGTCCCTACATTTGATGTTTAACAGTCGCCTCTAATCGTATTTTTATGTAATATGAAGGCCTTTACATCTTGAGTCCTGGAACATAAAAATCTATCTAGATGTTGATGTATATATGTGTATATATTTATATCTCTATGCACATCTCTAGAACAGTTTTTTTCTTTTTTCTATTGATGAATTATTTGAGACAAATGTACCACAGGTGTGTTAGGTCACGTGACTGGACCATGGGACTTTTAAAAGATGGCGTCTCTGAGCCTCCTCACTTCATGAGCATCTGAAGAAGAGCCAGTTCGGCTCGAAACGTCATGCTTTAATGCTTTATTAAATTCTACCTGCAAGGGAGCTCCTATGGTGTGCAGAATTTTCTCTTTTCTGATTCTTTTTTAACAGTGCTCAGATGTCCTAACCAGCATCTGGTGTTGAGGTCTATAGGTCTACAGCAGAGTTTCTTAAGGAGCAACAGATGTTAAAAAAAAAAAAAAAAAGTCAGTCCTAATGACAGAAATCATGCAAAAACAAAGATGTACATACTGAAAATCTGCAGCTAAAAGTAATTTTTCTCACCATTTTCTGTTGGGACAAGATATTTCTTCGACATCTAACATTTTGGTAAAAGTTTGTGTCTTGATGTTGGTTGTTGTTTACAGTTACATTTTCATTTGGCGTTTCTGTATTGAGACAGGTTTAGGGAAAACTTTGGATGCTGCTACTGTAAATGAGAGTGAGTGTGAAGACCTGAAGCTGTGAAGGCCAGCTGTGATTAACATCTCTACTGTACTGCTGCTTCCGCTCTTAAAGCCAAGGGTACACTACAGGACTTTTGCCCTGATTTCAAGTACCAGATAAAACTTGGACTACTTTTCCAATTGCTTTATAATCAGCCCTAGAGTGAGAAGCTCAAAG
The DNA here is from genome assembly GCF_027409825.1 of Scomber japonicus. Lineage (NCBI taxonomy): Eukaryota > Metazoa > Chordata > Actinopteri > Scombriformes > Scombridae > Scomber > Scomber japonicus. Next base: position 7,379,590 of record NC_070591.1, on the reverse strand, counting down.
ACGGGGTTATTTTCAGTCCAGTCTTAGCAGTTCAAGCAGCCAAGATAAATACATGCTCTAAAGTCGGCTACACTACACACCTGTTGGCAAGTGCACAAAATGTGTCAAACTAATCTATAGAAAAACCAGGAACACTAGTAACATGATTAATAGCTTGCTTACACATAGACTGACCAAATAATAGTTCACTGTACAGTTACTGTATTAGGCATTTTGAACATTTTGCCTCCTACTTCTGTGACTTCTGAGTTAACATCAATGCACCTACATGGATTTATAAGGTGTGTAATGTATACCTTGACCCACGTGCTGATTTGGAGCATTTTGTATTCAATAATTTCTAATAATTTGAAGACTTTAAAAATACATTTGTGGGGAAAGATTGTTGATGCCCTTCAAAAACCCGGTGAGGAAAGACAGTTTCAAGTTTGCTGCTAGCTAATGTTAGCTACCAAACTATTTTACCTTCTCTCCTCGGCTAATCTTTATGATTAGCATCACTAGTTAGCTCAAGCAGTAATAAATGTTTGTAAGACCCTGATTCAGGAAGCAGGTTTAGTGAAAAACTTTGTACGTTTACTCTAATATGAGGGAAATTGACTTTTCCATTTGAGACAGAAAGCTAACGTAATCTTTTGGTCAGTTACTATGGTAACAGTCTGTGAGGCCTGTTCACTGGCAGCATTTCTTCAACAAGGTTTCTTTATGTCAACTGTAAAATTAAAGAAACATCTCAAATCAAATGTGGGCCTTTTTGTGCTAAAGATGTAGGGATCTCAGGTTTGTGTATTCTGGATGTGGGCCAGTTCTGGTTAATATGTTTCTTGGTTGACATCTGGCATTGTTATGGTCAAGATCTGAGAAACAAGAGCGTGTATGTATATGTGTACGTATACGGGTCGGATGAAAGTGTCAGATGTGGGCTGGATCTGGGCCACAGCAATTTTGCTATCTGGGGAAATCAGCGTCTAGTTAACTTAAAGGACTGCAGTTTCCGCTAATAAACATCTTCACAGCTCCAGTGATTACGGGCAGTGGGACTCGGTAACCTTGGTAACTCTACGTAACGGGACATTAACAAGTCCGGTAAAAATCCTGTTAAATGCCATCAGAGTCATCCCAATGTCATCCCATCAAAATAAGGCCCTATGTTCCCCCAGTCTTATGTTCCCTCAAGGATTTTCCACCAAACACCCTAAAGTTTCCTCAGGCCTGCATCCCAGAGCACAACATAACGTGTTGTTGCCCCGCTTAAGCTGCTTTTTCATCTAACACAGGGCTGATGGAACATAGGGCTGTGGGAACATACCACTGTGGAAACAGGGCTGAGGGAACATAAGGCTGAGGGAACATAAGGCTGTGGGAAGATAGGGATATGGGAACATAGGGCTGAGGAAACATAGGGCTGAGGGAACATAGGGATATGGGAATATAGGGCTGAGGAAACATAGGGCTGAGGGAACATAGGGATATGGGAACATAGGGCTGAGGAAACATAGGGCTGTGGAAACATAGGGCTGAGGGAACATACGACTGTGGAAACAGGGCTGTGGGAGCATAGGGCTAAGGGAATTTAGTGCTAAGGGAACATAAGTTTGTGGGAACATAGGGCTGAGGGAACATATGGCTGAGGGAAGATAGGGCTATGGGAACATATGGCTGAGGGAAGATAGGGCTATGGGAACATAGGGCTGAGGGAACATATGGCTGAGGGAAGATAGGGCTATGGGAGCATAGGGCTGAGGGGATTTAGTGCTAAGGGAACATAAGGTTGTGGGAACATATGGCTGAGGGAAGATAGGGCTATGGGAACATAAGGCTGGGGAAACATAGAGCTGAGGGAACATGGATGCTCCCGTGCGACCCCGCTACAACTATCTGTCCATCATATATCGCCTGGTGTGCCCCCTATCAACAAGTGTTTTTTAAGACAGTCATTAGGAGAGTCATGAACACGGCACTCCTGCGTTAACCGGCTCCAGAGCAGATTAACTTGAGGGTCAGATTTCAAACTGAGTGCTGACCCATCAGATCAGTGGAAATCCTACTGGATCTCAACACGGAGAAAACTCCTGAATTTACAAATAACTGACAAATAAAGTAAGGAGTAATATACGTATATATTTATAGGTCAATGGAAACATTTTATTGCTCCAGGCTTTCACTCTGGTTTTAACGGAGAACGAAACCGAGAGATGGTTTACGACACAACACACGTAATAATGATTTTAATTGTACAAAGTGCATTTTCCCCCCCGAGTGACGGCTGACAGTGAAGATGATTTTACACTCTGATTGCATCACTGCCGCTCAGAATAACATGAGACAGTTGTGTGATGATAAAAGACTGTGTTTTATTAGGAAAAAATAAAATAAATAATCCACACACTGTTAAATTGGGTTCCCGTTATTATAAAAGCAACATTTTCAGTCAGACAGACCTCATCAGTCATTTCCACCGTTTGCTTCTGTGGTAGAAACAGTCTGACATTACTCTTAAGTTGTTATTTTAATGTGCATGACATTCAGAATAGTTTCTTAAATAACAAATTAAATTGCAAAAATTACTCACCCTATAGTGAAGTCATATATAATAATACCTACTTGTATGTTTTCTAAACTTTAACCTACTTTTATTTGAAGTAAAGACATTTAAAATACTACCGTTGGTTTTTAATGCATTGAATGGTTTATGGCTGAAAACACTTTATGATCTTCTGCTATGTTATTAACCTCCAGACCTCGCTCAGGTTGTCGGAGATGTGTCAAAACTAAACAGCAGTATTAATTTTTTATACTTTAAATATCTGGAGCAAACTGACAGAAAACGGCAGGTCTGCTGCAACTCTCAGTTCTTATAAATGAAGTCTGTTCGCTGCTGCCTTTTATTAAAATGATTCACTTATCACAAAGCACTAACTTTTATTCTCCTATTTTATCTGTCTTATTCTGTTTTGGCTTGTAGTTAAGTCTTGTTATCTTATTCAGTTTTTTTTTTTTTTTTTTAAATAATCCTTTTTGGTGCATTTCTTTTGCACTTTATCACAATGCTTTTAATGTCTTACGTAAAGCTTTTTGAATCACTTTTTTGGTTGAAATGTGCCACATAAATACACTTTGCCTTGCCTTTTAATATTTGCATATTATCCCAATATATATAATATTGTATTTTTCATGTTTCTACATCTTATTCTGTTTTATAACATAACATCATTTTACATTTCACTTTGTTGAATGAGACTTTTGCTGTCCGCATAACTGATTACGTATTAGTACAACCAGAACCCTTCAACGGAGAGTTTGCCCACTTCCTATTAATGTCATTGTACCGAAATTGGCTGCAGTTCACCTATACCCCTTTTTTCAACGAGCTGGAGCCAGTGCTGGTTTGGAGCTAGTGCTAGAGCCAGTGCTCAGTTGGTGCTAATCCAAGCACCTCTTACGAACCTGTTTTTTTTCCACCGGCAAGGAGCCACGCGATTACGTCACTCTACAACGTAGCCAGTGCGCGTCTAGTCAGCTAATAAACGTTAACCCCGCCCCCAGTCCGCTGACGTAATCGGTTCTTGCTTTAGACCAGCAAAGAGTTGGTGCTTGCTCTGGCTCCTTTCTGAGGCTCGGGGCTGGAGCTTTGGCGGTGGAAAAGCAAAGAACCGGTGCTTAGTGAGGCTCTGGCTCCGAACTAGCTCCAGCTCCAGCTCGGTGGAAAGGGGAAACTAGAGGGCACTCACGAGGTAAAGTCCTTAATGAACACAAGTTAATGGACCTTTCCAAATCCCGCCAAAAGAGCAACCAGGATGAGGCAGATGGCCGTTGTCTTGAGATCTGTGTCTTCTTGATTTAACTCAAGAAATTGGTTGAAACCAGTGCAAATGTGGTGAGTTGAAGAATTCCTTTTTTATTTTGTTTTTTAAAAGTGTCTCAATGTTACAATTGAGTTTTACTTTTCTCACTGTTTAATTATGCTTATTATCCTCAAAGTACACACACCTCATGGTTTTCTCTGTGTGTATTTTGGTGTAGAGTCAGATTAAAACATGTTCCATGAATAAAATATCTGAATTGAGGACTGATACAGCTTTACTTGGAAGAGTGCTTTTTAGTTTTAAATTAGGTCAATTGGTAAATCTTCCTTTTGATCATATACTGTACATCATTTGGTACAATCCACATACATATTTTAAAAAGTTTCAGCTTTAAGTTTTGGTTTTAACTCATAGTTTGCATCCTTGTTACAGAATGTGCATTCCTGTCTTAGCTGCAATTAATGAATTTAAGAATACATAAATATTAAATATAGGACATGTCTGTATTTAGCCTTAGGTTGCTGCTGCTCTAAGCCGGCCTTACCATTAACGCAGATCTGTGATATATGTATCTGATCTAAACTGTTAAAAAGTTGTTAAACAGGAAGTAATTTTTTTATTGCCACCCCAAAAAGGACATTTAAAAATGTTCCTCTTGAAACTGTCCTCTGATGGCAGACACAGGCCCAGCGGACATCCAGCCTGTAAGCCGTGTCACAGCACGCCTGGGGAAAGGGACACAATGTCAATATTCATACGTTTTTATTAATATAATCAAAAAGTATAATATAGGTAGTTATAGTCTAAATATGGTCATCTTGTAATAGAGGAGCATCTGTTTTGACTCTTCCTTCCTTTCTTCCTTCTTCCTCCCTTCCTTTCCTCCTTTCCTTTCTCCCTCCTTTCCTTCCTTCTTCCCTCCTTCCTTCCTTCCTTCATTCCTAGGCTCCTCCTGTCCTGCTTTCCTTCCTTTCCTTCTTTCCTCTCTCCTTTCCTTTCTTCCTCCCTTCCTCCTTTCCTTCCTTCCTTCTCTCCTTTCCTTCCTTCTTCCTCCCTCCCTCTAAATATGGTCATCTTGTACTAGAGGAGCATAAAAGTATTCAAACTGCTTTCATGTTGTCTCCAATTTGCTGTTTATCTACATATAAATATTTAACTATTGTTCTATTATTATTCTATTAACCTTTGTGTCGTCCTCCCGGGTCAAATTGACCCCGTTTGTTTTGACTCTTCCTTACTTCCTTCCTTCCTTTCCTTCCTTCCTTCTTCCTTCATTCATTCCTAGGCCGCTCCCTTCCTGCTTTCCTTCCTTCCTTTACTCCCTTCCTTTCTCCCTCCTTTCCTTCCTTCCTCCCTCCCTCCTTTCCTTCCTTCTTCCCTCCTTCCTTCCTCTCTCCTTTCCTTTCTTCCTTCCTTTCTTCCTTCATTCCTAGGCTCCCCCCTTCCTTCCTCCTTCCCTCCTTTCCTTCTTTCTTCCTTCCTCCCTCCTTTCCTTCCTTCTTCCCTCCTTCCTTCCTTCCTTCCTTGGCTCCTCTCTTTTTGCTTTCCTTCCTTCCTTTCTCCCTCCTTACCTTCCTTTCTCCCTCCTTTCCTTCCTTGACATAAGGACTGCAGGAGGGTTAAGTATACAATATAATATATTATTTAAAGGATATGATTTAAAAGCAATGACTTCTAGGTTTAAATACCCGTTGAGCACTCAGCATCAGTATGTATGTTATTAACTTGGTCCAAAAGACTTTCATTATAATTTTATAGAAAACCAGACAAAGAACTCAACAGACTAATAGATGATTTCTACCCTAAATATACTCTCGTCTGCTGGCCTGAAGAGGTCCGCGCTCCTGCCTGAAGTACACGCAGGCACTCTGTAGCTCAAAGGGATCCGCACACCAAGCTTCAAAGCCGCAGTGAACTGTCAGGCGTTGTATATCAGGTCAACGGGTGAAATTCTCCACTAAGGGTCCTGAAGGCATCCAACTCCCTGCAGCCACATACTCTCCTCAGCGGAGAACATGAGCTGGCATTTCCCACACAAACACCTATAAAAGTAAACGTTTATCAGGAAACTGTCGCCAAGTGCTTACTCATGTGGGAATGTCGGGTCTTTATAAAATTAAAGTGCATTGAGATGGCTTTGTTGTGATTTGGCACAATACAAATAAAGATTGATTGATTGATTGATTGATAGTTTAGTTATATTGCACAGTGTGAGATACAAGCATTACTGGCACATTAATTACTGTTATGGGTAAGATACGATACTCCTGCCTGTATTAGACGACAAATACTAGTTTTGTCGTAGCCGGAGACATGGAAGCAAACTGTATAATGTTAGCACAACTGCACTGGCTCCCCATCTCACACCGTATATACAATTCAAAATCCTCCTGCTCACCCACAAATCACTTAACAACCTGGCCCCCACCTACCTCAGAGACCTGCTCCACCATTACACCCCCTCCCGTGCCCTCCGATCCTCAGAGGGAAATCTCCTTGCCCTACCAACTCGGACCAAGCACCGAACTTGGGGGGGACAGAGCCTTCTCCACTGCCGCCCCCACCCTCTGGAATTCACTCCCCAAACCCATCAGAGACTGTACAGACCCCCAGACCTTCAAATCACGCCTAAAAACACCTTTTTAAACTGGCTTTTAACCTGTAAACTGTTCTTTTAACCTCTTTCCATTTTATGTCTGATTTTGAATCTTCTACATTGTTTGTTCCACTTTGTTCTATATTTTTTGTGTCCTCTGTAAAGCTTTGAGTACTTGTAAAAGCGCGTTATGAATAAAATGTATTATTATTTATTATAACGTTAGATATCATTAGCTAATGTCCATAGATATATAGATGTATACAGTATTTCAGCTAATCAGGAGAGACCAGAGAATGAAGTAAAAGTATGTTTATTATGCAGATGATATTAATGATTAGGTATTGTTAAGGACTTTGGTGCTTGGACTCTGCAGGGAGAATTTTTTGAATCGAAGGATTAGATGCTTAAGTAATCTTATCTCACAAAAACAACTCTATAAATCACTTAAGTATGTACAAATATCTTTTTTCTTACATAATTTTCGTACACATTGATTGACTGGGGTCTCCAACCTCTTTAAATGACTCTTGAATGAAAACTGACAGAGTAATGACAACATTAGGTCTGTTGTAAATCCACTAGTCAATACGTTTGAGAACCTGATCAGCAGCCTTCACATTTCCCTTCTCCTGCAGCTATAAATTTCACTTGTTTTGGTAAATCATCTTCTCCTCACAGTAATAAAACTGTACAACTAGTGGAGTGGAGCCGCCACCTCACTCGAGTCATTACTGTGGCCGTTTTATTCATTTTATTCATTGAGTTGTCACACAGTATGTTCACGCTTGAGTGCGACTCCTGCACCCCGTAGGCTGCTGTAAGGTGAATTGTGTGAACCTCTCGGTTTATGGCTGAGGTGATTCTTTCCTGAGCGGTCAAGGTGAGGAGTAAATGAAACAGTTTTCGGTAGTCAGGGCTTCAACCTGCTCTGAGCACTTTGTTTGCAAAATTACATCGACTTCCCTGTTGAACTGATGTCAGATTGTTCATGCGTAACTACAAGTGGCTGTTTGTTGGTAGCACTTTGCTGCTGAGGTTGATCCGTGGGTTGTTTGTGGTGTGTAGTAGTTTATTTCGGTTCAGATCATAGACTGTATAAAAGAAATGGACGTAACATCCGTGACATCACCCATTGGTTTGTGGACTGCTGCTCGGAAGCCAATAGTTTCGAATTTTGGAGCCATGGGTGGAGTGGGGAGGTTGCGATTGGTTGCGAGGGCTGGATCTCGAGGACATTGGTCAATCAACCTGTCAATCAGGATGTAGCCACGCCCTAATGCATACCCTGCTTTATCGTCAAATATAAAATCAGGGAGGTCAAAATGTCACAAATGAACATCATACTGCATTGAAGAAGCCTTAAACCAGGCGGGGAGTTCCTGTCCTCTGAAAAGAAGCCAATGCGGAAGTAACTTAGAACTGCATTCTATCAAAAGGCCACCAGGGGGCGACCGTCTCTATACAAGTCAATGGAGAATTCACCAACTTCTCACTTGAGTTCTAACCTCAGTAAACGTTTTCAAAATGTGTTTATGGTCTCAATCGCTAGTTTAAAGCCTTCTTCAATGCAGTATGATGTTCATTTGGGACATTTTGGCCTCCCTGATTTTATATTTGACGATAAAGCAGGGTATGCATTAGGGCGTGGCTACGTTGTGATTGACAGGTTGATTGACCAATGTCCTCGAGATCCAGCCCTCGCAACCAATCGCAGCCTCCCCGCTCCGCCGTTGGTCCCGCCCATACGTCCGTTCATGACTCCGTCTCATGCCCATATAAGTAGAATCCGTGTTCATTTTTTCCCAGAATGCACCTGAAATTTTCAAGATGGCGCTGCCTAGATTCGATACTATTGGCTTCCGAGCAGCAGTCCACAAACCAATGGGTGACGTCACGGATGTTACGTCCCTTTCTTATATACAGTCTATGCTTTAAACTAACGATTGAGACCATAAACACATTTTGAAAACGTTTACTGAGGTTAGAAATCAAGTGAGAAGTTGGTGAATTCTCCATTGACTTGAATAGAGACGGTCGCCCCCTGGTGGCCTTTTGATAGAATGCAGCTCTAAGTTACTTCCGCGTTGGCTTCATTTCAGAGGACCAGAATTCACCACCTGGTTCAGATATGTACAGGTTTATTCAAGAAGCTGAATTTTTACGAATTTTTTAACAAACCTGATGCTGCTTTTAGGACAATTTTTAAAGACATTTTTGAATTGCTCATCTTGCCAACCCTTATTATTTGTCACTGAGCCATGTTTAGTTTGGATTATTAAAACAGTTATCAGACCAACAGCTGCAGCTTTCTAAATGAGATCAAGCTGAGACCTTTTCTGGAGGCAAGACAGGAGAAAAAAAGGCTATTCCAACTTTGAGATCATGAATCTTAAGATTTTTTCTCTGCGTATAGATTATAGTACACAGATTTTCTTACTGACTTCAAGTTGCTGTTTAAGTTCAGCTCTAATTTCCAATTTAGCGTTTGGTTTTCGACATCTGAAGAACGGGAGGAAATGGAGTGTAAAACTAATATGCTTGATATAACACCGAGTTACTTTTCAGGCCAGTTAAAAACACTTCAAAACTTTTTCTAAATTGCATTACATTAATCACAGAAACATGAAATCATAATTTATGCTCTGATTAACTGCGCTGCTCTAACTCGGATCACAAACATAAACTCGCCCTTAAATAACCCCTCTGTCGCTACTCCGCTTCCCTGATTTTTCCGCACATTTAATAAGTTGTGTTTTCACTGAAGTCAAACTTTTTTTCCTTTTTTTTTTTTTTTTTGGTGGGTGCATCTACAGTGCATTTCTGATTCTATCTCTCACGAGCGCATCCATCCCACAACACAAACAGGGAGTGATTTATTGTAGCAGACAGCCAAGCGCTTTCATTGTCAGAGGGGTTGGTAATAGGAGGCAATTGAAGAGTGAAAGAAACATTGTGTTGCTTTAGAGGAGGAACTATAGCGAGGAGCGCTGAGGGAAATGCGCTGTTCTTTTCTGTCACCCTCCTCATCAAACCCCGGCCTGCATCCACATCCGAGAGAGAGTGCGGCACACACCTCCACAGGATCTGGACTCATTCATTCCTCCCAGACAACTGGCTCACATTGTGTTCATGAAAAAAAAACAAAAAAAAAACAAGAATATTAATTACATTTGTGTATTCAGGCTGATTTTCTCTGGGATTTAGGTTAGATGGAGCGGTTCGTGGGTAAAATACAAAATAGTAATGCATGATCCAAAAATATCTACAGGTTTATTTAAACTTTTATTTTACTGTAAGATTATGTTAGGTTTTATAAAAGACCACAGAGTATTGTAAATTTGTATTTATTTATATTTTGGGGCTCTACTGGAATATCTTTGCATGATTTACAGTTAAAGAAAACTCCTTATTCATCTTATACTGGCCCTTTATGCAGCCTCTTCAAAAACTATGTATGTATGTCTTTCACTCTAAGTTTATATCAGGTATTATAAAAGAGTACTGAGTATTGTACATTTGTATTTACTGATGTTTAAAGGGGACATATCATGCATATTTCTAGGTATATATGTATATTCCGTAGAGCTGGGTGTCGGTACTCAATGCCTTTTAAGGTATTGACCGAAATAAATCGACACCTAGTAGTGTTGAAACATCTGTCAAACCGACTTCCTCACATCCAATCAACGCAAGCGTTCTTCGATTTAATGCGATGTGTGACTGGCCCAATGCCACAGCAGCAGCAGTTCTTCAATCAATAAATATTAATAAATTGAAGACTTAAAAAATCTAACCATTTAAATGTGGGCATCAAATTAAAAACAGTAAATAGTCAATAAAACACCATATCAACTAGTTTGGCATGATCTTACATTATAACTTTTATATTAAATAAAGCTAATGGAATACTATTGTTCTAAATATTACATTTAATCTGGGTAACCATGGAGACCAGGACACATTTACAGTCATTATTAGTATAAGTCCACTTAAATACACTGTAGGTGGATAAAGTATTTAATATTGATCATTCTTTTGTGGTTACACCATTTGACATTTTCAGGAGCATACAGTCTTACTTTTGGTTTAAAAGAAATGGTGCAAATGACATGAAACCAAAAAAAAAGATATTTTTGAATTGCTCATCTCACCAACTCTTATTTATCACTGAACTGTGTTTATTTGATGTTAATGCTCCTTTAGTCAGAGTAGTGAGTTACGTAATGTGCAGCAGAGATTTGAATGAAAGCTGCATTAATAATAGTGACTTAATCTTTTTGTTTCAGTAACTATTTTTAAACAGCTCATTAGTGGCTTGTTTGACACCCAGAAGGAAAAGACACAACAATAATTAAAGATTTATTTATTGAGGAACTTTCATGGATATCTAGAGAGACCTGAGAACAGGTTACATGAAAGCTACAGAGGATCACATTCACATCACAATCAAAAGCACGCGGCACCGAGAGACGCACCGTTTAATTGAGAAAATAATTGGCGGATTAATCGATCGTGAAAAATCATTGTTAGTAGAAGCCCTCGTGAATTCAGCATGTTGCAGAAAAACTACCTTTATGAATTCAATCTACTCCAGAATTAATCAATTTTGGGCCGAGTGGGTGCAGACGAGACTTCAAAACTACCTGAGAGACACACAGATCTGAAGTGTTACGGACTTTTTAAGTTATTATTGCTGACATCATCATTCTTATGTCCACTTAATGAGTTTAAGTCTAGTATTAACTCTCCTATTTAGCTTTCAGTGCTTCTTTAACCCTCCTAACGTCCTGCCGGGTCAAATTGACCCCGTCTTTTTTGACTGTTCCTTCCTTCCTTCTTTCCCTCTTTCTTTCCTCCACCCTTCCTTCTTTCCTCTGTTCTTCTTTCCTTCCTTCCTCGTTTCCTTTTTCTGTCCTTCCCTCCTTCCTTCTTTCCTCCCTCCCTTCCTTTCTCCCTCCCTCCTTTCCTTCCTTCTTCCTCCCTTCTTTCCTTCCTTCTTCCTCCCTTCTTTCCTCCCTCCCTTCTTTCCTTTCTCCGTCCCTCCTTTCCTTTCCTTCCTTCTTCTTCCTTTCTTTCCTTCCTTCCTTATTTCCTTTCTTCTTTCCCTCTTTTTTTCCTCCACCCTTCCTTATTCCCTCTGTCATCCTTTCCTTCCTTTCTCCCTCCCTCCCTCCTTTCCTTCCTTCTTCCTCCCTCCTCCCTCCCCCCCTCCCTCCTTTTTTCCTTCTTTCCTTCCTTCCTCTTTTCCTTTCTCCCTCCCTCCCTCCTTCCTTCTTCCCTTCCTTTTCTTCCTTCCTTCCTCCCTCCTTTCCTTCCTTGACTTGAGGACAACAGGAGGGTTAATGCTGGGAAGGTAGCGTACGGAGAGTTTATGAAGAGCTAGTTTGAAGAAAAGAGTGAAAAAGTAAAATCAAAGAGGCTGAAAAAGTTCTCCTGTCACTTCCTATAGCCAATACATTCAATACCAATAACATATTGATAACCGGAGCTCGAGTCTCTGCTCAGCATGTGTTGACGCAGTACCTGCCATCACTTGACCTCCTGTTGGCCGACTCTTAGAAAATGTGCGCTGTCCTTGCGGTTGAAGGTGTGAGTGTATCTGTCTAAAGTGGCCGACAGTCTTTGTCCCTCAGCACTCAGACTTCCTGATTGCTGTTATTTGGTCAGCCATGGCACCCGCTTGCTGCAATTTACAAGACACAAGAGGTTGTATGTGTGTGTGTGTGTGTGAGTATGTGTGTCTGTGTGTGTGTGTGTGTGTGTGTGTGTGTGTGTGTTTGTGTTATGTGAGTGACGAGAAGAAGAGAGAAAGAGCAAAAAAAGAGGAGAGAAGAAGAAGAAGAAGAAGTAGGAGAGTGAAAGGGAAAAGAGAGGAGAAGAGTGTGGCAATTTGGAGTAAGCACAAGTGTGTGTTTCCAAAAATGTGTGTGTGCGTGAGTGTATAGTGTGTTCAAGTAGCAATTTGGAGTAAGCAACTGTGTGCGTGTCTGTGTGTGTGTGTATGTGTTTGTGTGTGTGTGTGTGTGTGTTTGTGTGTGTGTGTGTGTATGTGTGTGTGTGTCGACAGCTCCAGCAGCTTTTCGAGTGGCTACTTTGATGTCTGACCCACTTTGGCTGTTGCTGAGTATAAAGCTATTTATTTAGTTTGGAGTGTGTGTGTGTGTGTGTGTGTGTGTGTGTGTGTGTGTGTGTGTGTGTGTGTGTGTGTGTGTGTGTGTGTGTGTGTAAAGCTATTTATCTGGCTGGCAGTGGACTGGGAGAGTTTTGCTGTGTGTGCTGTTGGACCCCTCAGCATCTGCTGGTGGAGACAGCAGAACATCTCACGCTCCGTCTCCTCCTCCTCCTCCTCCTCTTCCTCCTCTTCGTCTTTCTTTTCCACCCTCACCATTTTCTTCTTTCTCCAGCACCTTCTCCTCTTCCTCCTCCTCCTCCTCCTCCTCCTCCTCCCCTGCACTTAATATAATGTCTTCTCCTCTTCATGCCTCATAGTACACCGTCCCTCCATCTTCCGCATGCCATTAACTCTCTGTGATATAGTGGTTAGTTGCGGCTCTCAGCTCTGATTGGCTGAATGGTGTTAGACGCTGTTGCAAAGTACCAAATAAATCTTTTTTCTCTCTCTCTCTCTTTCTCTCTCTCTCGTTCTCTCTCTTCCTGCCAGACTTCACCATGAGTAACCAGAAATAAACACAGCACACTCTGGCTTAGAAGTGCTGTCATTGAAAGAAATGACAAGTACACAATCTTAAAGGGCTGAAACTACCCAGCTTTCTATCCACACACACACACACACACACACACACACACACACACACACACACACACACACACACACACACACACACACACACAAGTCTTTCTTTCTAGTAACACACACTTTTATTTATGCACCTGTCTCCTAATTAAATAGTGACATCGGTGAAATGTTTAACAGTGCAGTCCCTTTTTTTCTTATGTGCAACTTTTTAACTTTTTAACTGTGCACTACTTTATCTAAAAAGTGTTGACTGTACTTGTTGTAGATTCTTGTTGACGTCCTGGCTCTCGTCCAAAAGCCTTCTCCAGCTGGGAATGGGTGTTAAATTTGCTCTTCCAGGCAGTTTAACACCACAGACTGTGAAAAAACATATAATGGATGTATAGTAGGCACCGTGACGTCACCCTGGTTGGATTGTGTAATTTGCATTAACCACTAATGTGTTTTTACATGCAGATACTGTATAGCTTTATCAGTCATTAATAGATGGGTGATTCATCCTTTATTAATGTTTCAGAGAGCAGAGAGAGTGTTTTTCTTTAGGTTTGACGCTATACGTTAACAATCACACTATAGTATGATTTCATCTTACAGTATGTAAAACAGGAGAACAAAACATCCCTAATTATGTTTGGGTCAGTGATAAATAAGGGTTGGGAACATGAGCAATTCGAAATATCTTTAAAAATTGTCTTAAAAGCAGCATCAGGTTTTAGTATTTAGTATTTTTGTTGGTTTTATATCATTTGAAATGACATTTGCACCATTTTTAACCAAATTAAGACTAAATGCTCCTGAAAATGTCAAATGGTGTAACCACAAAAGATTGATGATTATTAAATATTTTATCACCTACAGTGTATTTAAGTGGACTTATACTAATAATGACTGTAAATGTTTCCTGGTCTCCATGGTTACCCAGATTAAATGTAATATTTAGAACAATAGTATTCCATTAGCTTTATTTAATATAAAAGTTATAATGTAAGATCATGCCAAACTAGTTGATATGGTGTTTTATTGACTATTTACTGTTTTTAAACAAGTTGAATTATTTGGTACAAAGTTTTTATGGTTACACCACTTAGACATTTTTACCATAATCCTCTAATATATTCTCTCTAAATGGATTAAAAGCAGAAATTTGATGCTGGGTCCACAAAAAAAACCATATGTGCAAGTTATTCATACGTTTATTTTCTAATTTTAACTCTTTTACATTTGACTAAACCACATGGACACAAAAAACGTCATTGACCCTCGTATGAACCTTATTTAAACCACATGTTTATTAGTCATAAAACAATATAACAAACGGGTTTACAAGTTTCAAACTAATGAAGCTGCAAAAGAAGACCCCAAAAACTTTTATTTAAGATAAACCTTTATTAGTCTCATGGTCGAGGAAATTTACAGTATTGCAGCAGAAAAAAATAGAAAGAACTTCAATAAAAAAGAATAAAGAACAATAAAAAAGTACACAAGTAATAAAAACAATAGTAGTAAAAATATTGTTTAAAAAAAAGAGGATTGATAGTGCACAGATTTTTAAAAAGTGAAAAATACATATTGTTGTCCTAGAATCAAGGAAGGGAGAAAGGAAGGAAGGTAATGGGGAGGAAAGAAAGAGAGAAGGAGGGAGGAAGGACAGACGGAAGTAAGTAAGGGAGGAAAGAAGGAACAGTCGAATCAGACGGGGTCAATTTGACCCGGGAGGACACAAAGTTTAAACTGATGAATCGAGACAATAAAGGAAATTATAGTTAGTTGCAGTCGAAATATAAACTAAAACAATGTAATTAACCCTCCTGTTGTCCTCAGATCAAGGAAGGACAGGAAAAAGGGAGGAAAGAAGGAAGGAAGGAAGGAATGAATGAGGAAGGAAGGAAGGAGGAAAGGGGGAAGGGAAGAAAGAAGGAAGGAATGAGGAAGGGAGGAAAGAAGGAAGGAAGGAAGAAAGGAAGAAATGAATGAGGACGGAAGGAAGGAAGGGAAGAAAGAAGGAAGGAAGGAATGAATGAGGAAGGAAAGGAGGAAGGGAGGAAGGAAAGGAGGAAGGAAGGAAGAAAGGAGTAAAGAGGGAGGGAGGAAAAGAGGAAGGGAGGAAGGAAGGGAAGAAAGAAGGAAGAAATTAGGGAAGGAAGGAGGAGGGAGCAAAGAAAGAGAGAGGAAGGAAGGAACAGTAAAAAAATATGAGGTCAATTTGAGGAGGACGACAGGAGGGTTAATAGTTCAGTTTACCTAAATACTGATATTACATAGTTGTGTCTGCAGTTCCTTTTTCAGTGAGCAGAAGTTGCATCTCTTCTCCTTTCTTCTCTTTTGTCCCCTTGTGGCAATAAAACTGATCGGGGCAAGAATGGACTACTGCGGTGAAGATGGTGACCTTTGTTTTCACGAGAGAAGTCAGAAGAAACTTTCCTCCATTTCATCCATGTTATTCTCCTCTTCTAATACTTTCTTTTCAACTCACTCTCTCCACCAAATAACTACTTTCACATCACCAACTCAGTGAAATAGGGGCTCAGGTGCTTTTTATAGTCCTATGAAAGAAAGCTGCTGCCCTCCGCTGCAGGGTCGCGGCGCTGAGGTTTCTTTTTAATGATATCTTTTACATTTGACACAAACACAGAGACACAGAGACACAGTTCAATCAGGAGAGACTCAGAGAATGAAGCTAAACAAGTTATTATACAGATGATATTGATGATTAGGTAAAAGTCTTTAATCTAAGTACGAAAATCGCCCTTCGAGTCCAGACCATAGACTGTATAAAAGAAATGGACGTAACATCCGTGACGTCACCCATTGGTTTGTGGACTTCTGCTCGGAAGCCAATAGTTTCGAATCTTGGCAGCGCCATCTTGAAAATTTCAGGTGCATGCTGGGAAAAATAAAAACATGGATTCTACTTATATGGGCATGAGGCGGGGCCATGGGCGGAGCGGGGAGGTTTCTATGGTTGTGAGGGCTGGATCTTAAGGACATTGGTCAATCAACCTGTCAATCAGGACGTAGCCACGCCCTAATGCATACCCTGCTTTATCGTCAAATATAAAATCAGGGAGGCCAAAATGTCCCAAATGAACATCGTACTGCATTGAAGAAGGCTTTAAACTAGCGATTGAGACCATAAACACATTTTGAAAACGTTTACTGAGGTTAGAAATCAAGTGAGAAGTTGGTGAATTCTCCATTGACTTGTATAGAGACGGTCGCCCCCTGGTGGCCTTTTGATAGAATGCAGCTCTAAGTTACTTCCGCATTGGCCTCATTTCAGAGGACCAGAACTCCCCGTCTGGTCCAGACACTGGTGGTGTTTGCTGGTGAGGTTGATGATGAAGTGATGCACTGGACACAGAAAAACATAATTGACCTGTAAATCTTGGAAAACTCAGACATATCTGGTTTTATTATTTTAGGCTCAGAAATTTCCTCGGCAGTTTAGTTTTTATCAAGAGTAAATAATGTGTTTGTTGGGACTATTTTCAGCTGCGGATTAATACACATTTTTTTTCTAAATGAGTATTTCAGACAACAGGATGGGCAATGTGGGAAAAATAAACTATAATGTTAATTTTCATTGTAATAAAGGAACATGTCAGCTAGTGGAGCCAGAAATAAGATATATTAGACTTTGGCCACACAGGCGGTACTTGTCAGGAGGATTGACTCATTGTTAGTTTTTATTTTTCCTTTTTTGGGGGTTTGTTAGTACTGTAGTAATAAAAATGTAAAATAACTTTTACAGTCTACCATCGAGGTGAGCAGTTTGTGCTTGTTTACAGTATACTAGCGCAGGTTTCCATGTTTCAGGATTTCTTTAATACACTTTCTTGTCTCCAGATGGTTTGCATCACACAAATGTATAAAATTAAATTAACGTTTATTAGAAATAGAGGAAAGAAACTCTCACTGCTAGAAGATTTATCTGGCTTGTTTAGTTTGAATGAAATTCTAAAAAAAATATATATATAAAAAATATTTAACCCTCCTGTTGTCCTCGAGTCAAGGAAGGAAGGAAGGACGGATGAAGGAAGGAAGGTGGGAGGGAGGGAGGAAGGAAGGTGGGAGGGAGGGAGGAAAGAAGGAAGGATGGAAGGGAGGAAGAAGGAAGGAAGGAAAGGAGGGAGGAAGGATGGGAGGAAAGAAAGAACAGTCAAAACAGACGGCTCCGTTTGACCCGGGAGGACGACATGAAGGTTAAAATGAGAAATAATATCCAATATTTTCTTGTATAACTGGTGCAATTAAAGCTGCTAATCTAATGATAACAGCGTAAACGACAGGACTGTTAGCTTATTTTGACCTTTGAATGAAATGAATCTCACCTCAATGTCCATTTAGTTACTGTTCTGGAGCTTTCAGTCATATCACATGATCGTCATCAGCACACATTTACATTCCTCTTGTTCTTCTACTGTATTTATTTTTGGCAACATTTCTTGTTAGTGCACATAAATCATGTAGGCTTGTAACCAAAGATCATTTTAATTATTGATTCATCTTTTCTTGGTTTTATTGGTTAATTGCTTCATATATAAAATGTCAGAAAATAGTGAAAGTCTTCAAATTAACAGTCCAAAACTCAGAATTGAGTTTATGGTCATATAAACTGGAGAAAAGCAGCAAATCTTCCTAATAGAGAAACTGAAACAAAGAAATGTTGTTGAGAAATGACTCAAACATTTTATAAATCATCTGAATAGTGGATTGCTATTTTAATTATCTGTCAATCATCGAATCAATCACATTAAATTCCTCCATCACAACATGAATCTGACACAATATTTTAATTTATTTGGGACAATATACGTCAAACTGACCTGTCAAACCTCAACCTGAGTCACAGTTTGACGCCTCAATCCTCGGCTGGGGGATGAGGAAGAGGCTGACTTTATGGATCCATTTGAGTTTTAACCTTTGATTTGAAATGAAAACTTCCCTCACAGAGGAAACCTTCCCGACACGCGCTGGGATTTAAGTCAGGTCAGCGGAGATGGAAGTAAATAGACACTTTGATCCACCAGCTCAGCCTCCTCACTCTGTCCGCGCTTTGCAATTTCAGTGTGAGACCTGTGACTGTATGTACTGACTGTGTGCTTCGTCTAAGCTTTTCATGTCGGCCGAAACATATTTCTCGAATTTTTCACGCATTCGGTATCTTGCTGCAGTTGGTGACTGTCCTTCTGAGACAAAAAAAAAAAAAAATGCAGTTGTGTAAACCAAAAATCACATGTTTATGTTCTTAAGACAAAGTGTGAATCATGCTTTGTCTTGTAGAGCAGAGCAAATGGGATGATGTTATTTTAGAGTAACAGTCTGCACATGAAGGAAGTCTACTGCCAATTTATCACAGTGGTCACTTACGGTACTGCAACTAAAACTCATTTTCCCCATAGACCACCATTGTAAAAGAGACATCTAATATATATAAGATATAAGATATAACTTTTGACAGGAAACCTCAGTAAACAGCAAACATTACTCCTTAAAGTGTCTGGCCTCATCCTGGGATCTTTGTTGCCATGGTTACGATGATAACTAATAACTTATGTGGTTGACATAAGAGACATCTAATATATCCCTTAATCCCTTAAATGGAAAATGAGATGTAAGAAAACATAATTTAGTTACTAGTTATGTCATTTGCACCTAAAATGAAACATTTCCACTCATGTTTTTAATATATTTTTGATTTTATGAGTTGTATCTCCACCAGGATGCGTTGCCCTTATTAAAGTATAAAATGGTGATAATGGTAAAAACAGTTAAGTGTGTTATTTAACATAGAAAAGTGATACATTCTGGTCATTAATATCACACATACTAGTTTCTAAACTGATTTTTTATCATTTCTATCAAAGTATAGACCTACAACAAGCTTCAACAGGATGTTAAAGAGTCTGTATCTCCTGGTGCACGCTGCCTGTTTAAGGGTTAAATAAGATATAAGAGATAACTTTTGACAAAATGTCTGGCTTCTTCCTGGAATCTTTGTTGCCATGGTTACGATGATAACTAATAACTTATGTGGTTGATGTTAGAAAATGATTGTGGTCACGGTCTTTAAAAAAATACCATAAAACAATTTTGACTTGTAGTTAAAAACAGGATGTCCTGCGTTAAAAGCCTGATTTTCTAGCTTTTAGTTTTTCCTACTTGTTCCATAGACGTTACACCCTAACCTCAACAAAGCAGTCATTTTTAATCTATTGTTTCCTAAACCTAATGGTCCGTTATATTTGAATCCAAATCATGTTGTCTTCCTGTCTTCTTGCCCAAACTTAACAGGGCGGCTGTGGCTCAGGAGGTCGAGTGGTTACCTTAATATATCAGAAGATTGGCGGTTTGATTCCCGTCTCCTCCAGTCCACATGTCGATGCGTCCTTGGGCAAAATACTTTACACCAAATTGCTCCCGATGTCTGCGCCAACAGTGTCTCCTCCTGATGAACAGGTTGGTTGGATTGTTACTTGTAGTGTAAAAGCACTTTGAGAGATAAAAAAGACTAGAAAAATAACTATATTTTAGAGTAACAGTCTGCACATGAAGGAAGTCTACTGCCAATTTATCACAGTGGCCACTTACGGTACTGCAACTAAAACCAATTTTCCCCATAGACCACCATTATAAAAGAGACATCTAATATATATAAGATATAAGATATAACTTTTGACAGGTAACCTCAGTAAACAGCAAACATTACTCCTTAAAGTGTCTGGCTTCATCCTGGAATCTTTGTTGCCATGGTTACGATGATAACTAATAACTTATGTGGTTGATGTTAATTGAATCCAAATCATGTTGTCTTCCTGTCTTCCTGCCAAAACTTAACAGGGCGGCTGTGGCTCAGGAGGTCGAGTGGTTGGTTTAATACATCAGAAGATTGGCGGTTTGATTCCCGTCTCCTCCAGTCCTCCTCCATGTCGATACTTTACATGAAATTGCTCCCGATGTCTCCGCCAACAGTGTCTCCTCCAGATGAGCAGGTTGGTTGGATTGTTACTTTGAGAAGTCAAAAAGACTAGAAAAAGCACTACTGTATATAAGTACAGTCCATTTACAGTAAAGTGGATCTAATCAACACTTTATATTAACAATGTATGAAATGACGAGTGTGTAATGTTAGAGGTGTCGCTCCTAGTGATGAACCTGTAGAGATTTATCAGCTCATTATTTAGCTGTCTTGTTTCAACTTCAACTTCAAATTCAACTTCAACGACTGCTTTGTTACTCTTAGCGTCGTTTTTTTTTTAACAGACACAGTTAGCTGCAGACTAGCTGGTGAACATAGCGGAGCATTTAGCAGCTAAAGAGCCAGATATTTCCCTCAGGAGTTGGTGGAGAACAAAAACAGAGCTAAAAATGAATATTGGATTTACATTCAGCAGGTGGACAGAAACGTGACTCCAAATGAATTATAATGTTGTGTGACTGTTTACTAGGGGAGGGGGGAAAAATCAATACAGCATAGTATTGATCTTTTATTATAAAAATTGCAAATGTAAAGTGAAGTTTTTGTCTTTTGGAGGCATAATTTGCAGCTGAAAAAAGGCAATATACTTAGAAATGCGATAATATTGTATCGTAAGTATTGTGATAATATCGTATCGCGATATTTTACATGACAATATTATATCGATACACGGACGCCAAGTATCAATGTTTTATTATAGAAATTGCAAATGTAAATTGAAGTTTTCTTTCTTTTGGGGGCATAATTTGCAGGTGAAAAAAGGTAAGAAATTCCAATATATATCGCAGCATGTCGCAATGTATTTAATTATTAATTATATTGTATCGTAACACAAGTATCGTGATAATATCGTATCGTGGAGCCTCTTGTGATTTCAACCCCTACTGTTTACTATCAAGTTCAACATATCAGCTTAAAGAATTTGATAATATATATTTTATGTGCTCATAGTATCGCAATATTTTGCATGACAATATTATATCGATACACAGACCCCAAGTATCAATCTTTTATTATAGAAAGGAAGTTTTTAGTCTTTTGGGGACATCATTTGCAGGTGAAAAAAGGTAATGAATTGCAATATATCGCAATTGTCGTTGAAATTCTGTGCTCTTGGTGAAGAATGAAATAGAGACTTCTGCCGGCCAACAAGGTTTTATTTTCTTTGCAAAGAAAAGGTCAATCAACAAAACATGCGAGCGGTTCTGAAATGAAGAAGGACCCCGAACATTGAGAAACATCAACATTTATACCTGAGAGGAAGGCCCACCTCTGGGGTGTGTTTAACGTCCTATGTCTGCTGTGGGGTCAGCCTCCTACCTAAGGTGTGATTCAACACTTTTTGTCTCTCGCAGGTATCGGCACCGACTCCCTGAGGTGTGAAATCAAGAGGTCTAGACAACCTAATTTAAAATACACAGGGTTTGAATGGGTATCTCAGGTAATAGAGATGCAAAGGAACTGAATTTACAATTACAAGGTCTAGACAGCCTAAATTAAAATACACAAGGTTTGAGTTGGTGTCTCAGGTAGTAGAGATGCAAATAAACTGAATTTACAGTTCTGATATCTTGGTGAGAAGGTGGGAGGTTGGGTATTTTTACAAAGGAGTTGAAATTGCTGTTACACAGCATATCGCAATATATTTAATTATATTGTATCGTAACACAATTATCGTGATAATATCGTAACGTGGAGATTAAACCCCTACTCTTTGCTATCAAGTTCAACATACCAGCTTAAAAAAATTGATAATATATGTTTTATGTGCTCAGATTTGTGTCGCCAAATAAGAGTTTAATGCAGTTTTAACCCATTGTTGCACAGACTGATGACGTCGATAGCTGCAGACGGGTCAGAATCAGATCATATGTCATTTAATTTGTAGGGTTTATTATGTATTTCTTCATCTCACTTCAGCTGCACTTAAAGGAACAAACTTTACATTACATTCATATACAAAATTGAAAATACTGCAGCTTTTAAGTTTATCATTTATTATGCTGCAGTCCCTTTTTTATGAGGCTGGCGTTACCACTATTTTATAAAAGCAATAAAAGAAGCAATAAGCTACTTGACAGCTTGCTTTACTCTGATCTTAAATCAGCTCGCAGGATTTTTTTTAAAAAGACTAAGACTTTTCCTCTCAAACCACTCTGGCCTCTCGTGGATTATTCTTTAATTTTCTGCTCCTTCGGTCTCCTCTCTCCCTTTTTTTTCCTTCTTATTCCATCCCCCTCTACATCTCTCTCTCTCCCTGCTGCTCTCCTCAGTCCTTCCTCCTCTGCTCTGTGTTCTTGATGTAATTGAGGAGGAGGAGGAGGAGGAGGAGGTGGTGGTGGTGGTGCGCAGTCCCCCCCCCCCCTCCCTCCCCACCCACCCCTCTTCTCAGCCAAGAGTCCAGAGAGCGAAACCTCTAATCAGTGATGTCAACAGCCGACACTTTGCAGCGCTGCGCCACAGACGGTGAAAAAGAACACCGACTTTGTGGATTCGTTGTAATGATTGTTTGAGCTTCTGACACTCAGATCACATTCATTCCTGCAAAAGCAACAAAAGGCAGGAGCCGTGAAATATATCTCTATACCGACTCCCCTCCTCTCCTCCTTCTCTCTCTCTCTCTCTCTCTCTCTCTCTCTCTCTCTCTCTCTCTCTTAATACATCCACCGTCCTCCCCTCTAATGTGACGATGCTTGAAGCGATGAAAGGCTCGAGAGGCTGAGCTGAAGATGTGAAAATCCTCACACCACCCCGGTTTTTATTTCTTTAACAAAAACAGGCAAAGAAAAAAAAAGAAAGAAAAAAAAACCCTTTTCTTATCCGTCTGTAATAAGTGAATGCGGTGAATCTTCTTTTGGCGCATTAACATTTAAATTAACATTTATGCGGTCACAGGTGTGCATTTATTGGGTATTTAACAACGGCTTCGGCTCGAGCCAATCAGAGGCGAGGACGAGGAGGATCCATTTTATAAGTCATCATTAACATCGCGGAGCGGCGCAGATGTCACACTCGCTGTGATGTTTCTAGGGAGCACTTTCCACGTTCACAAATCTATTCCTGACTGTACGACATCTCATCTCAATTAAGAAAATGGACAGATGCAGTTTCACCACCAATAACTGCAAGCTCAGAATCGCCTCCCCAATCTCTCTCTCTCTCTCTCTCTCTCTCTCTCTCTCTCTCTCTCTCTCTCTCTCTCTCTCTCTCTCTCTCTCTCTCTCTCTCTCTCTCTCTCTGTCTTTTTTATTATTTTATTATTTTCTTTTCCTTTGTGTTTTTCTTTGGTTGTCTGAAGAGGAGGAAGAAAGAAAAAAAAAAGCTGATGAATGAACAGCAGTTAAATGAGAGACGGAGCTCAGCACTGTCATCTGTAAAGCTTTAGCTCGGATGTCACAGTTCAATCACTATGGATTACGACTTTAAGAGGGGCTGACTGCCAAAATAGCCTCTGTGTGTGTGTGTGTGTGTGTGTGTGTGTGTGTGTGTGTGTGTGTGTGTGTGTGTGTGTGTGTGTGTGTATAATTTATATATATATACACACTCAGACAGGGTTCTCCTTCAATGTGGCATCTTAATGGTTAAACCAGTAGACCATTAAGTAATTTTAAGGCTGAAAAGAAATAACAAACTATGTTGAATAATACACACACAGATTGAAACGTATCATTTTTTAATAGGTGAGGTTTTTTTTTTCTTTAACAATCAGCTGCATCAAGGACATTTTAGCACATCAGTTTTAAGTCTCTGCATCACCTGAGAAGATGCATTAAAGGAAAAAAGCTGTTTCTGTACTGTAACATGTCGCTGTGTGTGTGTGTGTGTGTGTGTGTGTGTGTGTGTGTGTGTGTGTGTGTGTGTGTGCGTGTGTGTGTGTGTGTTGGCTGACCAATGAGTCGAATATGAACAATCTTTTTTATATGTGACCACCAGACAGAGAGGGAGAGAGTCTGAAACGCTAGGAGGCTGAAAAGAGGAAATGAAAGGGAAAAAGAAAAGAACATAAAATGAAAGCAAAGATTTTCTTGGCTTTTTTCAGAAATGTGAAGAAGCATTTAAGACGGACTAAAGCTGCATCTTTAGTCAGTCTTTGGTCATAGTTTGCTTGGCTTCACTGTCAGAAAATAATTAATAAAATCATTCATTCATTCAGCCGTGGTCACCAACCCTGCACCTGTAGAGCTAGTCAAGCCCTTGATAACGAGTTCATCGTTATAATCAGGTGTGTTAGAGAGGGGACGATGCCTAACACATGCAGGGCAGCAGCTCTGCAGGAGGAGGGTTGGTGACTACTGGTCGAGAGGACTGCGGAGGAGCTGGAGCCAATCCCAGCTGTCATTGGGCGAGAGGTGAGTTACACCCTGACGAGGTCGCTAGTCCATGACACGGCTAACGTAGAGTGAGACAATCATTCACACCTGCGAGCAATTTAGGGTGACCAATTAACTTAAGCTGCATGTTTTTTGGTCTGTGGGAGAACAAGCAAACTCCACACAGAAGGGCCACAGTCAGCCAGCCAGTTCAAACCAGGCGGGGAGCTCCGGTCCTCTGAAATGAGGCCAACGCGGAAGTAACTTAGAGCTGCATTCTATCAAAAGGCCACCAGGGGGCGACCGTCTCCATACAAGTCAATGGAGAATTCACCAACTTCTCACTTGATTTCTAACCTCAGTAAACGTTTTCAAAATGTGTTTATGGTCTCAATCGCTAGTTTAAAGCCTTCTTCAATGCAGTATGATGTTCATTTGGGACATTTGACGATAAAGCAGGGTATGCATTAGGGCGTGGCTACGTCGTGATTGACAGGTTGATTGCCCAATGTCCTCGAGATCCAGCCTTCGCAACCATAGCAACCTTCCCACTCCGCCCATTTCCCCGCCTCATGCCCATATAAGTAGAATCCATGTTTTTATTTTTCCCAGCATGCACCTGAAATTTCCAAGATGGCGCTGCCCAGATTCGAAACTATTGGCTTCCGCGCAGCAGTCCACAAACCAATGGGTGACGTCACGGATGTTGCGTCCATTTCTTTTATACAGTCTATGGTTAAAACCAAACCCCGAACTCTCTAGCTGTAAGGTGACAGTACTAACCATTGCACCATCATGTTGCACCAATGAATGAATGAAATCATAATTTCCCAAAGTCTGTGATGTAATGTCTTGTTTTGTCTGATAAAAAGTCCAAAAACCAACGATATTCAGTTCATAATGATGGAAAACAGAGAGAAGCAGCAAATCCTCACACTGAAGAAGCTCTGAATAGTAGTTGTTTGTCAGTTTTGCTTAAAAAAGTCACTCAAATTAATAACTATTTTGCTATTCTGTAGAGAAACTAATCAAAAACGTGATGTTGGACAGAGACTTTTGGTGTGATGCTGAAGTTGTTTCTTTTGTTTTGTTTTGGGTAATCAGATATTCAGATGAAAAATGGTGTTGCATTAAAAAACACAGGCTGGTGCATTTTTGCAGCTGTGCAGCTCGAGTTTCCAGTGAGAAGATGAAAATGATCCAGGTCGCCCAGTTCGAGTAATAAATCCAAAGATAAATCCAAAGGTTTGAAGGTTTATCAGATGTTGAAACACTGCAGAGGTTCCAGATATGGTAGAAGTAATCTACTCGGCTTGTGCATTTACTAGATATTACTTTATTTTGGGCCATGCAGTGCCTCTTTTTTGCCAGATTCCAATAAAAGTGAATAAAGGAGCTGAGTTTTTGCATCTCGTGCTGCTGTCTGCCTAAACACGGCCTTACTAACCATCCAAATTAGCAATTTCATGAATCATTACACTGATAGGTGTCATTACAGTCCCTCAACAGTTTAGTATCAGGAAAAAAAAACCACAAATACTTCTCAGGGAAAGTCAGGTGTTACGCTTGTTTACATCTGACAATCATACGGACAGACGCAGGATTATTTCATTAGTCCAAATTTTAAATACAACCTAAAGATGGCAGCTAATTTTCTCATGTAGGAAGTAAAAGATTTTGCATTTTTAGAGTTTTGTGGTGATTCTTGACCTCTTGAACTTAGATTTTAGTCACTCCTTTACTAACTGGAGTAGCATTCAGCTGCACTTTCCTGGTTTATGGACCAAATATTGTGTCACCACCAATATTGTGTTTTGTTTATTGGACCCTTACCTCCTTGCCTGTCTGGGATAATAATTGGCCTAAAGTCACATGACCATATACCCAACCCATTGGCTGATGCATGTCTGGATGCACATAATTAGATATTTTTTGTGTATTACTTTTTTCCCCTGCTTTTTTAAAATCCTTACATACTATTTAGTGTTGAATTTGACCTGTTTTTACATTTGAGAGCAGTAAAAACACCCTATACACATGTCTCATTAGCCAAACCTTCCCTAAGGTGACCCACAGTATGCAAAAATGGAAATAATATGCATCTTTTTATTTTATTTTTGTGCAGCTGATGCACATTTTATATATAGAAATGCACAACTATCACCAGTGATTATTTTAGAAAAAATTAAAAATCAGCATTAAAACATGTTGTTTTCTTCATATTCTAAAAAATGTTCTCCTGGACTATAAAATAGTGTGTGTGAATGTCTTTTCCAAAAGATTAATAAAACCGATGTGTAATTTATGAATGTGAATTGATATAGAAACTAATTATGAGTCAGAATATGAAGAGTATGTAAAGGGTTAACTACCTTATTTAAATACTGTTTGTTGTGTGTTTAATGATGATCCTGATGAAGGCGGATGAAATGCGCTAGTCTAAAAAAAAAGTTGTTCTATATACTAAAATAATTGCTGAATCGTCGACTTTTTCAGACTAACAGTGCTGCTGCGTGATCAGATCCAAGCAAACAAAAAAGAATAAATCAGTAAATCGTCATAGCTACCAAAACTAGGATCTGGGATGTTAAAGTAAAAAAAAGAAAAACAATCCTGTCCAGGTTTGACGGCTCCTTTATCTGCCACTTTGTACAAATCTAAGATCTCAGTGCGGCTGCAGTTTATTAAAACTGACGGCGACAGCGAACGGCGCTTCTTTTGTGACAAGAAAATCACCGGCAGCTCCGACACTTAGAGCCACAACAGTAAGTGAGAGACTTTGACTGCGGGATGAAAAGCAGGCGAGTTTGTTTTTTTTTTTTAAACTACATTATAAAATATTCAGGAAGGTATCAAACCTGTCAAGCTACCTGTTAGTTAAGAGTGTGACAATCAGTACGTTAAAGGGGGGGGGGGGGGGGTTCAGATTGATGATGGTGAAGTTTAACCCTCCTATTGTCCTTGAGTCAAGGATGGAAGGAAAGGAGGGAGGCAGGAAGGAAGGGATGGAAGGGAGGAAGAAGAAAGGAAATGAGGAAGGGATGGTATGGAAGGGAGGAAGAAGGAAGGAAAGGAAGAAGGAAGGAAATGAGGAAGGGATGGTATGGAGGAAGGGAAGGAAGGGAGGGAGGATGGAAGGGGGGAAGAAGGAAGGGAGGGAGGAAGCAGAAAGGAAAGGATTAAGGGAAGGGAGGAAAGAGAGATGGAAGGAAGAAGGGAGGGAGGGAGGAAAGAAAGGAAAGAAGGAAGGACGGAGGAAGGAAGAAAGGGAGGAAGGAGGAAGGAAGGATGGAAGGGAGGAAGAAGGAAGGAAAGGAGGAAAGGAAAGAAGGAAGGACGGACGGAGGGAGGGAGGTAGGGGCAAGGAAAGAAAGAGGAAGGAAGGAAGGAAGGGAGGAAAGAAGGAACTGTCCAAACAGAAGGGGTCAATTTGACCCGGGAGGACGACACAAAGTTTAAGCTTCACTGAACCGACGAGCTGCTCTCTCTCCGTTCTGGTGAGTTCGTGGCCTCGTCCCCTGAACCGTAATCACTCCGCTGCTGCTGGCCGGTGTCGACCGCCACCTGTGCCGACAGCGCTGGCAGACGCTCCAGAAACGGCAGCCAGGAAGTGCATCAGCATTTCATCACTGGAGTATGATTAAAATACACACTTTTTTTTTCTTTTCTTTTTTTAAACTTTGTTTCATGGTGTGACAATCTGTGAGCTCTTTATTTCACGGCTGTGTGACACCAGAAAGGGTTAGATAAAGTGAGAATGTTACAGCTTAAACAAGAGATTTGACATTTGCTGATATTTGCGTTCCAGATATTTAAGCTTGAGGATGTTCAGTTTTAACAGTTACAGCAACATCTGGAACGTGATTAAACTAAAACAAAGCGGCTCTTTTTTTTAATTGTCAATTATTTTTTATTCTTATTTTAACCCTCCTGTTGTCCTCAGGTCAAGGAAGGACAGGAGGGAGGGATGAGGAAGGAAGGAAGGAAGGACAGGAGGGGAGGAAGGGAGGGAGGAAAGGGAAAAAAGGGAGAAAGGAAGGAAAGAAAGAAGGGAGGAAAGAGAAGAAGGAAAGAGAGAGAGAAGGAGGGAGGGAGGAAGGAAGGAATGAGGGAAGGGAGGAAGGAAGGAATGAGGGAAGGGAGGAAGGAAAGAAGGAAGGGAGGAAAGAGAAGAAGGAAAGAGAGAGAGAAGGAGGGAGGGAGGAAGGACAGACGGAAGGAAGCAAGGAGGAAAGAAGGAACAGTCAAAACAGATGGGGTCAATTTGACCCGGGAGGACGACAGGAGGGTTAACAGAAGACATGAAACTCTTGTTCTTGGCACTAGACAGTCGTATTGTGTTTCTTCTTTATTTGAACCACATTGCAGGGTTTTTTCATTTGCAGGTAAAATGAGAGCAGAAAATGTTGGGGGGTAATGTAATATGTATTTTCAGGCGTTCCTGTTCATAGGCGCAAAATATGGAAAAATGGGAAAAAAAGAAATAAGTGCAATAACATCTGATTTATCACTGCAGACCTCCTCACCACTGCAGCTGAGTAAACTGGAATCTAATGTCTGGGAGATGCAGCTGTATTGTCTGCGATTGTTTTATCGGACACACGAAGAGAGAGAGAGAGAGAGAGGCAGAAAGAGAGAGACCATAACTGAATAAAAACTGAGTGAGAGAGAATTGCAAAAGAAAAGAGAGGAGAAAAAAAAAGGTTTGCAGCATTACTTTGTCATCTGTTGAAGCAGAGGAGAGATTTCTGGCACAACTTCAGCTCCTTCCAAAGTGCACAGAGAAAGGAAAATAGTCTGAAGATGTCAAAACTCCTGCAACACTTGTAATATATAGATTAACTTTATTGTTAAACTACTAGATGCATTTTTGGCTTGTGGGCTTCATAACAGACTCTGATTTATAATATGAAAGTGTTGCTGGAGCTTTGACCTCTTTCTCTTTAGACTTATTTGTGATCTGTTTGCAGAAATCTCCCAGATTTATTTTTCTGGAGTCATTCATCACTGATGTTTGTGTTGAGCCGACAACATCAGGCTATTCATTTCTTTACCTTATAGCACAGCGTTCCTCCTGCAGATGGAATATATATATATGTACGCTTGCATAAAAGTTTTCTCTTTTCAAAGCAATATTTAACGCTCCTGTTGTCCTAGAGTCAAGGAAGGAAGGGAGGAAGAAGGAAGGAAAGGAGGGAGGAAGGAAGGAGGGAAGGGAAGAAGAAGGAAGGAAAGGAGGAAAGGAAAGAAAGGGAGGGAGGGAGGTAGGGGCAAGCAAAGAAAGGGGAAGGATGGAAGGGAGGAAAGAAAAGAAGGAAGGAAAGGAGGGAGGAAGGAAAGAAAGAAGGAAGGAAAGGATGGAGGAAGGAAGGAGGGAAGGGAAGAAGAAGGAAGGGAAGGAGGAAAGGAAAGAAAGAAGGGAGGGAGGTAGGGGCAAGGAAAGAAAGAGGAAGGATGGAAGGGAGGAAAGAAAAGAAGGAAGGAAAGAAAGAAGGAAGGAAAGGATGGAGGAAGGAAGGAGGGAAGGGAAGAAGGAAGGAAGGGAAGAAGAAGGAAGGAAAGGAGGAAAGGAAAGAAAGAAGGGAGGGAGGGAGGTAGGGGCAAGAAAAGAAAGAGGAAGGATGGAAGGAAGGAAAGGAAAGAAGGAAGGACAGAGAAAAGAAGGCAGGAAAGGATGGAGGAAGGAAGGAGGGAAGGGAAGAAGAAGGAAGGAAAGGAGGAAAGGAAAGAAAGAAGGGAGGGAGGGAGGTAGGGGCAAGAAAAGAAAGAGGAAGGATGGAAGGAAGGACAGAGAAAAGAAGGCAGGACAGGAGGAAGGACGGAGGAAAGAAGGCAGGAAAGGAGGAAGGAGGGAGGGAGGGGCAAGGAAAGAAAGAGGAAGGAGGGAAGGAAAGAAGGAACAGTCAAAACAGAAGGGGTCAATTTGACCCGGGAGGACTTCACTATTACTCGTTTCTTATACCTATAGCACAGCGTTCCTCCTGCAGATGGAAAATATATATATACGCTTGCATTAAAGTGTCCTCTTTTCAAAGCAATATTTGAAGTTCAGCAGCAGGAAGTAACTTTACAGACATTTGCAGCACAAAAAGAAACAAAATGAGACAGAACATCAGATCTTAAGGGCTCGGATTTTGGTTCATTTTCAATCTTTGGTTCGACTTGTTTGGGCGGAAATGAACACGGTGATACTCAGGTGAGGTCCAAAACAGGTGAGATGCTTTGATTCCTCAGCCTTTATCTGGTCAGAGTGGTTCATTTATGACCAAACTATAAGGCGTACTCTGCAGGTTTGAGCTTAATGGCTTCTCTTTAACTGGGTGCAATCTGTTACAGTGCTCCAGTTTAACTTAGCAGACACTTTTAACCAAAGCGACGTACACATGAGAGTTAATACAACACCAGCGAGGATCGAGTCAGGAGAGAACAACACGAGAAAGTGCCACGAAGCTTAATTAAGGTCCAATGGAAATAGTAGGTACCAATAGGCTACTGTAGGTAATGTATAGATGTTTTATTTAATTAGTCCGTCAGGTGCAGAGGTATTCAGGAAACAGCTGGGTCTTTAGTTTTTCTTAAAGTGAGGGTTCGGCTTAATTTCGACCTAGCGTCATATGCACCATTACGTCTATCTAAACACCGCCTCGGCCCTTTTTTTTTCATTTGGTCATAAATTAGTGGAGTTAGAGGCATCAGCCGAATATCTTAGTACAGCCGCTAATGGATCCAACAGTGTATCTTGTCAATTACCCCACTAATAATGCCTGGATTGTTATCAAACTGTTATCCAACCCATAGAGCACATCGAACGTGAAGATGAGTGGCTCAATTTCGAAGGTGCCGGATCTCGCGCAACCACACGGTATTTCGGTGATCTTGCAAGATTTTTTTTTTTTTAAATATATTTTTTGGGGCTTTTTGCCTTTTATGTGAGGGTTAGGGTTAGGGTTGAACGTCTCTATCACAACACTGGAGGATTTCCGCTCAATGATAAACCGGGCTGTGGTAGAGATGTTCGGAAATGACGTCATCCAGATCAGAGGTTAGCAGGTCAACCTACAGACCCCGGATGTTGATAACATGGAGCTAATATCATCTGAACAACTCCAAATGACACCAAAGTTGTCTGGTTGAATAAATGATCGTATTTTATGCTAGAAATAAGGTCCAGGTTGTAAAAAATAATAATTATCCTTTAACTCAACTAATTTGTGACCAAATAAAAAGCAATGGTGCATATGACGCTAGGTTGAAATTACGCCTAACCATCACTTTAAATATGGACACTGTGGATTAAATGGAGTTTGGTAACTTGATCCAACACCAGGGAATTACAGAAGACTCCCTGAAGGAGGGAGTTCAGACAGGTTGGAGCTGTTTTTGTTGCTTGTATGGATGGATATGAAGAGCTGATGCACCGTTGCATTCTGGGTCATCTGCAGAGGTTTGAAGGCCTCGCCAGTAAGGAGGCGCAGTAGTTAATAATTGATAGTATGATGAGAGTGTGTATCAGGAGTTGTTTGCTCAGACAGGTTGGGGCTGATATGCTGTTGTTCAGAGCAAATCGACACAACCAGGAAATAAAAACCACATGAAGGTTTAACCTTTGTGTCGTCCTCCCGGGTCAAATTGACCCCGACTGTTCCTACCTTCCTTCCTTCCTCCCTCCTTCTCTCTTTCTTTCCTCCCCCGACCTTCCTCCCTTCAATCTTTCCTTCCTCCCTTCCTCTTTCTTTTCTTCCTTCCTTCTCTTCCTTCCTTCCTCCCTCCCTCTTTCCTTCTTTCCTTCCTCCCTTCCTCCTTCTTCCTCCCTTCCCTCCTTCCTTCCTTCCCTCCCTTCCTTCCTTCCTTCCTTGACTCGAGGACAACATGAAGCTTTAAAGATTAGTCATCTTTCATGACACCCAAATTTCCGGCAGACTTAACAGGCATGAGTTGAGTTGCTACGAGCGCCAGTGTGGATACTTTAAACTCTCCGGTTGCCCCATCACGTACACCGGTCCATTACTCCTCTCTGAACATTAACATAAAACAAAAAAGATGATCTATATAAACTGTATAAACACTAAAATACAATACTCATCATCAATATTTGGATGAAATCTATGTGGACTAAACAGTTAATTAGTATCCTATGATATAAATGGCTACAGCTTCGTGCTTTAATTAAATAAACAACTATTTACTAGTTCTGGTTCAGCTTTATTTGCACATATTTGTCAGGGAATCCCACCAATTCTTGATCTGTCTTTGTAATCATGTTAATACCCCGCCTAATTAATTTTAATCATCCTTATGTCATTGTGTTACTGGAGCCAGGAGAGAGAGAGAGAGAGAGAGAGAGAGAGAGAGAGAGAGAGAGAGAGAGAGAGAGGAACAAGAAGCTGGAGACTACTTTGACCCGACAATTACTTTTACTTCTACTTCAGTGTGGATATTATTATTATAAGTAGCTTAAATATAATAATAAGTAGGATATAGACACCTCTGATCACCAGGGAGTCGGTTAAGAGCGAGTGAGTACGCTGGTTCACTGGTGCACTTACAGCTCGGCTTTGTAGTGATTTAGGGGAATAGTTAAATGTGTATATTTAGGAAAGTGTACTGGTGGGTGTTTGACTGATTTTGGGGAATGGGCTGATTTTTTTTGTCCCAGTCCAGCCCTGCTCACACACCACAGAAACATCTAACCAAGGAGTGGAGTGAATGATCTCATGTCGCTTTTAGCGATGCATGGGGGGAAAGAATTTAAACATAACTTTTCTATGTTTGGCATAGAGCAGGGGTGTCAAACATGCGGCCCGTGGGCCAGAACCAGCCCGCCAAGGGGTCCAATCCGGCCCACTTCACTTCCTTACTTTCTTCCTTCCTTCCTTCTTTCCTTCCTTCCATCTGCCCTTCCTTCCTTTCTCCGTTCCTTCCTTCTGTCTGTCCGTCCTTCACTATCTCTCTTTCCTACCTTTCTTCCCTCCTTCCTTTTGCCTGTCTTTCCTTCCTTCCCTTCTTATTTCCTTATTTCTTTCCATCTTTTTAATGATCCGGCCCACATGAGATCAAATTGTTGTGTATGTGGCCCTTGAATGAAAATGAGTTTGACACCTCTGGCATAGCGGTACAACAGGAAACAAGGGTAGAGAGATATGGGTACGATGTGCAACGAAGGTCCCTTGCTGGGTTTGAACCAGGGGTGTTGCACTTGGCTATGGGACGGTCTGATGCGTTGAATTTTTATATTTTATATTTTTTCTGTGTAAAAAGAAACCAATTTGTGGTCAAGAGCAATTAAACTATATGTATATTGAAAATGCCGTAACCCTAACTGCTGCCAACTCATTTACATCTATATTAAAGACTCTATATTAAAAATTCAGAACTTGCTGTGTTGCAGAATTTTGCAAATTTGATAATATTTTTTTGGCCACTGAACACTCACTGAACTATCCGCTATGAGACTTTGTGTAAAACATGAGTAAAGTTACACAAATTGAGCCAGAATTTATATTTGCCTGTACGTTTATGTATTTGTTGGGCTGCTCACACGCGTCGATTGACACACGGGTTTGCTTTCATCTCATTTTATCTGTTCAGCCGTCGTCATCATCACCACATTATCACATCACATCAGGCATTGTTTAATCCTTACATCCTGTTCATATTCTGACCTGGCTTTAGTATAACTAGTGGCTATTCCATATTTAGAACCACAAGTGTAAATCAAGCATTCATGTTTTCTTTTAGTTTGATACTATCCCGGGTCAAGTTGACCCCGTCCGTTTTGACTGTTCCTTCTTTCCTCCCTTCCTTCCTTCCGTCTGTCCTTCCTCCCTCTTTCTCTGTTTCTTTCCTTCCTTTCTTTTTCCTCCCTTTCTTCCTTCCCTCATTCATTCATTCCTTCCTTCCTTTCTTCCTTCCTTTCCTTCTTCCCTCCCTCCTTTTCCTTCTCTCATTCCTTCCTTACTTTCCTTCCTCCCTCCCTCCCTCCCTCCCGCCTTCTTTCCTCTCTGTCCTTCCTTCCTCCCTTCCTCTTTTCCTTTCTCTCTCTCTCCCTTCCTCCTTCTTTCCTCCCTCTCTTCCTCCCTTCCTTCCTTGACTCGAGGACAACAGGAGGGTTAAGGAAAAGAAGGATCATTTACAACTTAAAGAATCTCATTTAGGATGTTTGTAATACTTCCAAATGTCAGAATTTGACCTGATAGCTGATTGTGTTTTAATTAATGAACTGTGTTAAACTTCATCTGGACTTGAGATGAATGGATTTGTGTGGACGAGTCACAGATAAAAGCCTACTAAGTCTCTCAGTGGCCTTTCCTTTTACACTCTCACCCCAACCCTGCTTGTTTCAGTCCTTCATTTAGTGACATGTTAGTAGATTATGGCCAAATCAAGATCCTATAAGTGATGTTTCTGTTTTGGCCTGCAGCTCAAAGTGTTATCAGAGAGATAACCACACATGAAAAATCAAAACTAACTTTAAGTCTTTAATTTTTTATCCTAAAATGTATCCTCCAGCTTCTCATGATCCATTTCTCTTCAGGAAATACATCAACTTACTAAAAAACAGCCCAAAAACACCTTCACACCTGCCCAGTGTGTTTCAGACAGGAAATGGTCGATCGTGGCTCAAATCAAGATCCTCCATAGTGACTTCTCTCTTTTCTTTTTTTTTGGACTGCGGCTCAATGCCAAATCAATCGTACATCCCTGAAACTCTGAATTTAAATCTGAGTCAGACTTTTGTGTAATTGGGGTTTAGACTTCTGGCGAGGAGAGAAAATAGATGGTCAGGGAAGCTCAGAAACACTCCGTTATTGAGCACAGGAGCTGCTCAAGGCTGCTTCCTCTCCTCACTCTCTGCTGCTGCTGCTGTGCTTTTCTCACTCACACACACACACACACACACACACACACACACACACACACACACACACACACACACACACACACACACACACAATTGGTTGTGTATCCCGGGATTAAGTCTGTAAAATTGTTTAAGCTCACAGAAGATGCCACAGTTGTTGGGCTGATTATAGATGATGAATCACTTTACATAGCGAGCGAGGAGAGCACAGTGGAGAGGCATTCAGTCGGAAATAACCTTTTGTTTCACCTAAACAGGGGCGGCGACGGAAAAGGAAGCAGTGACTCCGGGCGAGAAGTGAGACGCAATCAGTCATCGTAAATGAGCAGAAAAGTGGAAAAAAGGCTTTAAAAAAAACTTTTGAGTTCCTCAGCACTAACACATTGTCGGCTTTGAAAGTGGAGAGCGGTGTTGACAGCGTTGGTTGAAAAAGGCCCATCAGAGATTCCACTGACTCAGACGACTACAAGATGTTTGATGCGTCTCTGGCAGCCGTGACCCATTTCTGCACAGTAGCAGTAGTGATCAAAAAATGTTAGAACAAATGTTATTGCTTTCTGTTGCTTCCCTGCGGTTTCGGGCTCTTTGAATCTTGACTTCCTGCGAGAGGAAATGTTTCGCCCAAACCCTGCACAGCCATTACCAAACCATCCAAAGTGTGTTGGCGAAGCCTCGAGGAGCCGCCACATCCCCGAAGTTAATGTAGTAACACCACAATGCTTTCACAAGTTAAAAAGTCTTTACGTTTATAGTTTTATGTTGTAAAACGTAAAAACGGGGGCAAATATTAGCTGTTATATGTTACGACGGCTCCCTTCGGCTGGTCACTTCCTGCAGGAGCTGGCAGTGAAGGAGAAGGAGGGTCTTTAATGTAATGTGGTGACACCTGGATCGGCTTTAACTAGCAGGCTGGTCTCTTTCTGGGGTTCTCTCTCCGAGGCTTCACGTCCATTCATGTTTTTTTGGGTTAGTTTTGACCTCTTTTTTTTTTAATCGTGCATTCAACAGCAGCATCGTTGTTACTAACTAATCCATGCAGGGTTGGGAAGGTTACAGTATTTTAGAAACAGACATTTGATGAAATCTAAGTTCAGCTGTTCAGACAATTTCTGATGCAGAGGAGTAAAATTATATTAAACTATATTATTTATATAGTATATTTTAAAAAAGGTAGAGAGGAAAAAATAGACACATTTATGAAGAACTAGATAAAAAAAGATAAAACCACATTTTCGGGTGAATGCAGGGTTAGGAAGGTTACTTTGGGAATGTAATATATCACAGATTACTAGTTACTTCATTTAAAATGTAATAAGTAATGTAACTATTTCAATTATTTCATCAAAGTAAATGTTCCCATTAAGCACCAAAATCTAAGCTCAGCTGTGTTGTCATGGATACTGACATGATTTATAAGGGAGATCATTTCTTATAAAGCAACATTTATCTCTCATTGTAAAATGTATTCATTAGTTCATGTAGATTTTGGAATATAAAATAAAGATATTTGATGAATAAAGTGAGTTTAATTGGTACTGTGACTCCATTTAAGTCCACGTGTGCTCCAAATAAGCCCACGTCATGATTTATTTACTAAATATATATAAAAAATATTGATTTCAAAGAGTTAAAAACAGCAATATATGTATTCAGTTACATGTTAAATATTAAAAAAGGAGTAAAAATCCCTCCTGAGCTAAATCTGAAAGTTCTAACCTCCTTTGTAATCATCAACATTTTCATCAGTAACTTTATTTTGAAAAGCCGTTACATGTAACTAGTTACTCCTCAACACATGCAGTTACTCTCCACACCTCATGCTTTTCTTACACAGTCACGTTGTTTCATTTCCAATATAACATTAATCTGACCTCTCGCTTCTGTGTCACATGCAGTAACACATGTATGTGATGTACAGTAATGAAGCATGAACACTTCTAAAGCTTTAAAAGGTCAAAGAACTGACAAAAGAGGAATTACACGCTGCTTTACTGGCTCAGCACATTCTAGATAATGTCTAATAGTCATCCCGTGTTTAATTTTAATCACTCACCGTGTGACGCTGCCACTAAAATCCTTTTCTCAGAGGGAAATATTTCAACTTAAGGAGGCAAGTTGGAGCTCTAAAAAAAATGTGGTGATTTTTTAACAAGTGTGTGATGATATTCAAACATCATCTAACACGGCCGACGTCGTGTCTGCATTTGTGATTTATCAGTTGTTGTGTCTGATTACATTATGCAACATGTTTAACGGAGGGAGAGAGAGAGGGGGGGGGGGAGAGAGAGAGAGAGGGAGCAAGAGAGAGAAGGAGAGAGACAGAGAGAGAGAGAACGAGAGGGAGGGAGAGAGAGAGAGACACAGAGAGGGAGAGAGAGAGAGAGGGAGGGAGACAGAGGGGGGGGGGGGAGAGAGAGGGAGGGAGACAGAGGGGGGGAGAGAGAGAGAGAGATGGAGGGAGGGAGAGAGAGAGACACAGAGAGAGAGAGAGAGAGACACACAGAGAGAGAGAGAGAGACACACAGAGAGAGAGAGAGAGACACAGAGAGAGAGAGAGACACACAGAGAGAGAGAGACACAGAGAGGGAGAGAGAGAGACACAGAGAGGGAGAGAGAGACACACAGAGAGAGAGAGACACAGAGAGAGAGAGACACAGAGAGAGAGAGAGAGAGACACAGAGAGGGAGAGAGAGAGACACAGAGAGAGAGAGAGACACAGAGAGAGAGAGAGAGAGACACAGAGAGAGGGAGAGAGAGAGAGAGAGACAGAGAGAGGGAGAGAGAGAGAGAGAGAGAGAGACACAGAGAGAGAGAGGGAGAGAGAGAGAGACAGAGAGAGAAAGAGAGAGACACAGAGAGGGAGAGAGAGAGAGGAGGTGGGGCAGAAATGATGAGAGGGTGTTGCAGAAAAACATGTATATACAATTTAAAACGAAAGAACGTCGAGAAAAGATGCGAGAAGAAGACAGGAAGTCAGACAGGGTTCAAAGTGATAATAGATTTACTGAGCATCAAAAGCAAATACAGGATGCTCCACAGATCAGACACTAACTACATCCTTACATCTACCTGCCTCAGCTTCACCATCTTAACCCAAACTGTCTTAAATCATCCTTACAGTGTATTGATTAAGCTTTAATAGCTGGTTATTACATTTAGATATACTTAACTACTACTTAAAATCTTATCGTATCTTTCTCTTCATGGGTCAGTGACATATAAGGGTTGTGTAAGATGAGCAATTCAAACATATCTTTAATAATTGTCTTAACCCTCCTGTTGTCCTCGAGTCAAGGAAGGAAGGGAGGAAGGATGTAAGGAAGGGAAGAAGAAGGAGAAGGAAGGAAAGGAGGAAGGAAGGAAGGAAAGCTGGAAGGATGGAAGGGAGGAAGAAGGAAGGAAAGGAGGAAGGAAGGATGGAGGGAGGAAGAAAGAGGAAAGGAGAGGAAGGAAGGACAGAGGAAAGAAGGAAGGAAGGACGGTAGCTAAGGAAGGAAGGGAAAGGAAGGGAGGAAGGAAGGAACAAAGGACAGAGGAAGGAAGGATGGAAGGGAGGAAGAAAGAGGGAAGGAAAGGAAGGAAGGACAGAGGAAAGAAGGAAGGAAGGAAGGAAAGACGGACAGAAGGAAGGGAGGAAGGAAGGAACAGTCAAAACAGTCGGGGTCAATTTGACCTGGGAGGACGACAGGAAGGTTAAAAGCAGCATCAGGTTTGTTAAAATGTACATTTTTTTATATTTTTGTTGGTTTTATGTCGTTTAAAATGACATTTGCACCATTATTTGTTTGTTTCTATGGTTACGCCACTTAGACATTTTTACCATAATCCTCTGATATATTCTCTCATAATGGATTAAAAGCAGAAATATGATGCTGAGTCCACAAAAAAGTTATTCATACGTTTATTTTCACATTTTAATCTTCCTGTCGTCCTCCCGGGTCAAATTGACCCCGTCTGTTTTCACTGTTCCTTCTTTCCTCCCTTCCTTCTGTCCTTCTTTCCTTCCTTCCCTTCCTTCCGTCCTTCCTTCCTCCCTCCCTTCCTTCCTTCCTTCTTTCCTTTCTTTCCTCCTTCCTTCTTTCCTCACTCCCTCCTTCTCTTTCCTTCCTTCATTCCCTTACCCCTTCCTCCCTTCCTTCATCCTTTCCTTCCTCCCCTCTTTCTCTTTCCTTCCTTCACTCCCTCACTCCTTCCTCCCTTCCCTCCCTCCCCCCCCTTTCCTTCCTTTTTCCTCCTTTCCTTCCTTCCTTTCACTTTCCTTTCACTTCCCCCCTCCTTTCCTTCCTCCTTTCCGTCCTTCTTCCTTCCTTCCTAACTTCCTTCCTTGACTCGAGGACAACAGGAGGGTTAAATTGGACTAAATCACATGGAGACAAAGAACACGTCATTGACCCTCATTAATAAAACTGAAGAATACTAATAAAGGAAATTACAATAAGAGGAAGCTGAACTGAATGTGCT
Source organism: Scomber japonicus (assembly GCF_027409825.1). Classification (NCBI taxonomy): domain Eukaryota; kingdom Metazoa; phylum Chordata; class Actinopteri; order Scombriformes; family Scombridae; genus Scomber; species Scomber japonicus. Next base: position 7,339,817 of record NC_070591.1, on the reverse strand, counting down.
GTCAGGATGTGAGCTCCAGTCGCCAATAATCGCTGAGAATTAGTGATCTTAACATCAAATCTGTGCACGATTATTATGCAAAGGCACAGAGCAGAAGCAGACGAGGAGCCACGATACATTAAAAACTCCCACAGCATGAACATTAATCAAGTTAAGACATTTTTTATATATATATAAGACATTATAGCTGTATTTGAGGTGATAATGGTTATTTAGTTGTTCAAGACTCCTTCAAACTCAAAATGGTGTTGCTTCAGGTCTCTTTAAGATAAAATAAGATTAGATTAGATAAAATAAAATAATCCTGTGTTAGTCCCACAGTGGGGAAATGTAGCAAGTGGGCAGCAAAAGATAGAAAGAGCATCAATAAAAAAGAATAAAGAACAATAACTACTAAATACACAAGCAACACAATCAATAGTAGTAAAAACATTGTAATAATATATTCATTATAGGGGCTAAGCTGTAATTTGAACACTGAAATCATACAATAAAGCCTGAGAATCAGCAATGTTTTAGGTTTTCTTGAGTATAAATGATAGTTGACTGATAGTTGTGTATATATCCACAGGTACACTCCAAACAGAAGCAGCTGTAACCCCCGGTTACCAAGACAGTGAAATAAAATAAATTGGATTACTTAGAAAATGATCAGAGAAAAGTGAATTCATGTGGGTTTAATTAATTAATTAATTAAAATAATAATAATTTTAAATGTATTCATATAAATAATCGTTATTAACTGCTGTACCAAAGACACAAATAATAAAAATAAAAGCCTGTGTCAAGAGCTAAACCTGGAGCGGTCACACTTCTGCTGCTCTTTCTTGAGTATAAATGATAGTTGACTGATTGTAGTGTACCTGTGGAGATATAAACAACTAACAGGAGCAGCTGATTGCTAATTTTGCATTTTTTAAAAGCATCAATTGGACATAATTATAGGTTAAACTGTAAAGAAGTATAAGCTAAAACATGGCTTTAACCAGAATACTACAGCTGGCATTACAACAGCGTACTTGATGAGCTTTTCATAGAGTATATTTCATCTTTCTGGTTCCCAAACAGGCCGGTATGTTGGTGTTGGCACGCCTCCATCTATCAGACTATCAGACACAAGCTCAGAGATCCACTTTAATGTACGAGGGGGTCACTCTTGATGGGATTTAAATTACAGGAGGACCAGTGAGTGAGTTTGTCCAAAAAAAAAAAAAAAAAAAGCAGTAGGTGATTCCAGCTGTAATTATCACCAGGGAGGGGGGAGGAGGGGGGGGGGGTCATAATTACTGGATTAAAATCACTAGCACAGAGCACGTAATGTTAAAATCACTCCACCTCCCCTGGAGACATAAATCCAGTCTGAATGAGGTTTAACTTTCTTTTCTTTTTTTTCTTTTTTCTCTCCTAAAAAAAAAAAAAAAAAACATAATTCAGTGTTCAGCTCTGTAGTTAATTCTACAGCTAGCTTCACTCGCTGATATTGACCCTGCTCACACACACACACACACACACACACAGGAAATAAGCAGCTTTACGGTATAATGGTGCAGCCGGGTTAGGGTTAGTCCACTAATCACAGAGTCGGAGGTTCGATCCCACTGCTCCCAAAAGTGTCGTTGGGGAAGACACTGAACCCCAAACTGCTCTCAAGGTTTAAACCAACATCTTGCATTTAACTCACTGCTATTGGGGAAAAAACACTATTTAAATGCAGACTTACCAAAATACCTCTGCATTAAAAACAAATATAATAATAATAATAATAATAATAATAATAATAATAATAATGATTTGAAGTGAAGTTTCCAAAGTGCTTTGACAGATGAAACACAAACACACAGAGAGCGATAACAAGACTGACATTGACGAGATGAAGGTAGAGGACGATGACATACAGAAAGGAGACGATTAAAATATAATATAAACATATATAAATAGAATCATAAATGAGATAGTAAGTAATATAAAATGAAATAAAAGACAGTAACATAAACAAACAAACAAACAAACAGACGACATCACATACAAGCTCGTCTGTAGAAATGAGTTTTGAGAAGTGATTTAAAGGAAGTTACTGAATCTTCGAGCCTTATTTAATTGGGGAAGTCGTTCCAGAGTCGAGAGGCCGCGGACTCCTCTAGATTTCAACCTCGACTATGGAACGACCAGAAGGGCCCAAACCGAGGATCTAAGGTCGATATGGGGTCAACGTATCTGATATATAGCTTTCATCTCGCTTAACCCTCCTGTTGTCCTCGAGTCAAGGAAGGAAAGGAGGGAGAAGGAAGGAAAGGAGGAAGGAACAAAGGTAGGAGAGAGGGAGTAAACAAGAAAGGAGGGAGGGAGAAAGGAAAAGAGGAAGGAAAGGAAGGGAGGATGACGGAAGGAAGGAAAGGAAGGACAGAAGGAAGGAAGGAAGGAAGGATGGACGGAAGGACAGAAGGAGGGAAGGAAGGACAGAAGGACGGAAGGAAGGAGGGAAGGATGGACGGAAGGACAGAAGGAAGGAAGGACGGAAGGAAGGATGGACGGAAGGACAGAAGGAGGGAAGGAAGGACAGAAGGACAGCAGGAAGGAAGGAAGGAAGGAAGGACGGAAGGGAGGAACTTTGATTTTTAATAAAGTAACTAGTAATCTTTGATCTATTACATCTCCATAGTAACCATCATAACCCTGAACATAATGAAATGGGAGTCGGTTTTACTACATTCACCCGAAAATGTGGTTTTATCTTTTTTATCTAGTTCTTCATAAATGTGTCTATTTCTTCTTCTTCTCTCTCTCTTTTAAAATATACTGTAGTTGTAGTTTAATATAATTTTACTCCTCTGCATCAGAAATTGTCTTCCTTTCCTTTTGTCGCCTCCGAGTTTGAAAGATTTTCCAACTTGAATTTTTCAACCCAGCAATATTCTTCAGATATATCTCCTCCTGTCTACCGAGGAGCTCCTCCGCTACATAAATCATCTTATGGAAGGACGGAAGGAAGGAAGGAAGGACAGAAGGGAGGAAGGAAGGAAGGAAGGACAGAAGGAAGGACAGAAGGGAGGAAGGAAGGAAGGACAGAAGGATGGAAGGACGGAAGGAAGGAAGGATGGAAGGAAGGAAGGAAGGAAGGACAGAAGGAAGGAAGGAAGGAAGGACAGAAGGGAGGAAGGAAGGAAGGAAGGAAGGACAGAAGGATGGAAGGACGGAAGGAAGGATGGAAGGAAGGAAGGGAGGAAGGACAGAATGAAGGAAGGACAGAATGAAGGAAGGACAGAAGGAGGGAAGGACAGAAGGAAGGAAGGAAGGAAGGAATATTCTTCAGATATATCTCCTCCTGTCTACCGAGGAGCTCCTCCGCTACATAAATCATCTTATGGAAGGACGGAAGGAAGGAAGGAAGGACAGAAGGGAGGAAGGAAGGACAGAAGGACAGAAGGAGGGAAGGACAGAAGGAAGGAAGGAAGGAAGGAAGGAAGGAACTTAATAAAGTAACTAGTAATCTGTAACCTTCCTAACCCTGAACATAATGACATGGGAGTCGGTTTTACTCTTCTTTATCTAGTTCTTCATAAATGTGTGTATTTCTTCTTCTCTCTCTTTCCTTTTGTCGCCTCCGAGTTTGAAAGATTTTCCAACTTGAATTTTTCAACCCAGCAATATTCTTCAGATATATCTCCTCCTGTCTACCGAGGAGCTCCTCCGCTACATAAATCATCTCATGGCTATTTTTGTATGGAAATGTCATCAATCTTTCAACATATTTTGTTTCTCGTTAAAGCCCGAGGAGAGAGAGAGAGAGAGTGACGGCAGCCACAATGGCTCATTAATGGACGGCTGCTTTCTGAGGAGCTTTGTCTCTCTCGTCGCCCCCCCCCCCCCCCCCCCCCCCCGATGAAGAAGAAGAAGAACAATAAGCCACTTCTGAGGGTTTTCTTAACGTGGTCGTGGAGTAATTTCTGCGGCTGGAGCAAAAGGAAGTAAAAACGATAATGCACCGGAGCTGAAGGAGGACTATTAACTCGTTCACCGTTCGTAAAGTGCTCGTCTGAGTCGAGACATCCATCAACCTTTCGGGTGGTGAGGCGTAGATGAAGAAAGAAAAAGAAGAAGAAGATGAAAGAAGAGGGGAGTTCAAGGCTCAAAGATCACACAGACACTTATAGTCAAATATAAAGGGGTAAAATTAGAAGGAAGGAAGGAAGGAAGAAAGGAGGAAAGGAAGGAAGGAAGGGAGAAAGGAAAGGAGGAAGGAGTGAGAGAGTGAAGGAAGGAAAGAAGGAAGGAAACGAGGAAGGAAGGGAGGAAGAAGGAAGGACGGAAGGAAGGAAGGAGGAAAGTGAGGAAGGAAGAAAGAGAAGGAGGGAGTGAGGAAAGAAGGACGGAAGGGAGGAAGGAAAGGAGGACTGAAGGAAGGAAGGAGGAAAGGAAGGAAGGCGGGAGGGAGGAAGGGAGGAAGAAGGAAGGAAGGAAGGGAGGAAGAAGGAGGGACAGACAGAAGGAATGAAGGAAGGGAGGAAGAAGGAAAGTGAGGAAGGAAGAAAGAGAAGGAGGGAGTGAGGAAAGAAGGACAGAAAGGAGGAAGGAAGGACAGACAGAAGGAAGGGAGGAAGGACAGACAGAAGGAACAGTCAAAAGAGAGATGGGGTCAATTTGACCCGGGAGGACGACACGAGGGTTAATCTGGGTAACCATGGAGATCAGGAAACATTTCAAGTCATTATTAGTATAAGTCCACTTAAATACACTGTAGGAGGATAAAAACCTTTCGGGTGAGGCGTATATATGAAGAAAATAAGAAGGGAGAAAAAAAAGAGGGGGAGTTCAAGGCTCAAAGATCACACAGACACTTAAAAAAAAAAAAAGTAATTCCATATATTAAAGTTTTAATGTCAGAAAGAGGTTTTTTTTTTTTTGTTGGTTGGTTTTTAAAGGTCACCGAAGTAAATTACTGAGAGCCATTGATTCGGTAATAAAGTGAACTTGAGTTGTCACAGTCGCTGCATCTGTTACTTAATTAGCCCCCCCCCCCCCCACACACACACACACACTGACACACACACACACTGACACACATGCACACGCACACACATTTACTTCCACTAATGGAAATAATGTACACATGTAAGACGCTCGTTCACACAGCCCCAGGTGTTGAACATGTTGAGTTTTGACGCTATTTAAGTCATTGAACATGATGGTCCCAGCTGTCTGTGGGCCTTCTGGAGACACACACACACACACACACACACACACACACACACACACACACACACACACACACAAACACACGAGGTCCCAGTCCCAAAGCATCTGATCAGTCCATGGAGGCTGTCAGAGCTCGCTTGCATCTTCTTCTCTTTTTTTTTTCATAAATCCTTTTCCCAGCTTCAAAAGTGACTAAAATATTCTTTTCTGAATAAGCTATGAACTCTTTTTTTTTTTTTTTTTTTGTAATGCTTTATTATTTTTACACACTGGGGAAATTACAGGAATGTGGCAGTAAGAGGTATCGATTCACAGATTTGTCTGCTGATAATGGAGGGTTTTTTTTTTTTCTTTTCATATGAAAGCGAATCATTTTCAAGTGATTTCTCTTTAAAATAAATAAAAATAAAAAAAAAGAAGAAAGACACTGACACAAACACAAGGCATATTGATATCAAGTGTACTGATTTATTTCCATTTTTCAGAGTAATTTGTTTTTCTCAATGGAGTTACTAGATCTAATATATTAGCAGGGATAATATCTGTAGCTATATGAGTGCTTGAAGTTAGATTACAAATATTAGTTTACCAGGATCTCAAGACATTTCTGTATAGAGCAGATGTTGACAAAACTTAGAGAGAGGGGGAGGAGGGGATGGGAGAAAAGAAAAGAAAAGAAAAGAACCAGTGGCCTATATGAAACCAGTGAGTTGATTACCAGAACAAACGTAAATGTACAACAGCTTAACAAGAGGACAGAAATCAAGTGGGTTCATCTCCTAAATAGCGTCAGAGTACATGATACAAAAACCTGTGCCTCATTCAACTGAGGTTTCTCTACAAAAATACATCTAATAACAGTTTCTTCTTATTTTTATTTTTAATTTTTAAATCTCTTCTTCTTCTAATTTACACAGTTTTATTATTAAGTCATCGTAATAAATAATAAATAATAATAATAATAATACGCTCATAGAGAACATATGGTTTTAAAACCCCTCTCGTCGTTGTCCAGAGCTACAGGGAGAGAAAGAGAAAGAAACGTGTCACTGTGTGTGTGTGTGTGTGTGTGTGTGTGTGTATGTGCATGTGTGTGTGTGTGTGTGCGTGTGTGTGCGTGTGTGTGTGTGTGTGTGTGTGTCATTACATCGACTAAATAAGATTTTCAGCTCTCTCTCTAAACACTCCAGCTGAACCGGAGCGCCAGAAGAAAAGAAAAGAAAAGAAAAAAAGTCTCATGTTACCTCTTATTCATAAACTCTTAAAGAAAAGCAACCAAAAAAAAAAAAAAAGCTTGCAAGGGTGTCACCATGGGCTTCATAGTGTCACCATGGCGACGTGCCCGACGCACTAGAGATCATCTGGTTTTTGAATCAGCAGCTATTTACTGAAGACCTGCGGGAAAGCGAGCAGAGCTGCAGGACTGCGACTAGAAAACTGTAATGATTGAACAGTGTGAGTCCTTCAGGGGCCTTCAGGGATCAATGCTACCAAAATATTTTACAGTGCATGCTCACAAAAGATGCTTCTCAGAGTCCAAAATTCATTATTTTTATTATTATTCCTCTTTGTTTGTCATTGTTGCCGAGACCAGAATAATCTATATAGTAGCTGAGGTGGATAAACGGTTGTGGCCCCCCCCTCGGGAAGCCAACGCAGCCAGATGTTCATCCTTCAGAGAGTTTGAGAGAGAAAGCGTCTGAATAATAAACAATGTGCTACTAAGTGTGGGAGTTACTCAGCGTTACTCTCCGCTATTCACACCTCTTCAGAGAGAGAGAGAGTCTTGAGAGCTGTCAGGAGCGGCTCTCCGGAGCTATGAAGGTGAAGCGTAGTCAGATTAGAGCTAATTGTGAGGTATGTCTGCAGCACTTGTGGGGGGGGGGGGGGGCGGGGGCGGAGGGAGGGGGGAGGGAGTAAAAAGAAAAGATTTGACAAAGAACAAAGAGAAAGAGAGAAAGGGCAGATCCACACTTTCTTATTCACAAGTGGATTTGACCGAACCCCCCCCCCCCCCCCCCCCCCTTTAGCTTTAAAAAGGAAAAATCCACCCTGAGGGGTTTCTCAGATGGAAAAGTGCCACGAGGAAGAAAACGCTTTGAACATCTTTTTGCATTTAAGTGGAAGATTGTGACGGCATTTGTGTGGAAAATCACCTGTCAACCCGCAACAAGAAGCCAATGGGGGAGAGACTACATTTTTTTTTAATAGAATAAAAAAAAAAAAAAGGAGATTGTTTTCTGATTACCTGACAATCAAATCCTCACATCTCACAACCCCCCCCCCACAACTCATCATCATCATCCGCCTCCGTCTGAGTCCGAGTGGAGTGAATCACATGACACGCTGCCGTATCGCTTTCCATTTGTTTGGGGATGAGTCACTGAATTGTAAAGTTATCCGCCACGTTAAGGGTATTTTCGGTGACGGATGGCAGAAAATCAACAGTGTAACACGTCGAGAGGAAAGGTCAGACGATGGTGTCGGAGCTTCAAAATCAAAGTGCGAAAAAGGGCTTATTTCTAAATTTAACACTTTGCACCGACTCTCAGCAGCCGCACAGAGGTTGAGATGCTACTTTATACTCTTTATGACGGCGTGTGTGGAGGAAATATGATCCAAGTCCAGACTACAAACTCATAATATACAGTATAGTATAGTATAGTATATGGGTCAGTGATGTCTTTTTGTGTCCATGTGGTTTATAGTCACATTTAAAGGGTTAAAATATGAAAATAAATGTATGAATAACTTGCACACATTCTTTTTTTGTGGACTCAGCATCAAATTTCTGCTTTTAATCCATTTAGAGAGAATATATTAGAGGATTATGGTAAAAATGTCTAAGTGGTGTAACCATAAAAACTTTGTACCAAATAATTCAACTTGCTTAAAAACAGTAAATAGTCAATAAAACACCATATCAACTAGTTTGGCATGATCTTACATTATAACTTTTATATTAAATAAAGCTAATGGAATACTATTGTTCTACATATTACATTTAATCTGGGTAACCATGGAGACCAGGAAACATTTATAGTCATTATTAGTAGAAGTCCACTTAAATACACTGTAGGTGATAAAATATTGATCATTCTTTTGTGGTTACACCATTTGACATTTTCAGGAGCATTCAGTCTTACTTTTGGTTTTAAAAATGGTGCAAATGTCATTTCAAATTATATAAAACCAACAAAAATACTAAATGTACATTTTAACAAACCTGATGCTGCTTTTAAAACTATTTTTTAAGATATTTTTGAATTGCTCATCTTACCAACCTTATTTGTCTCTGACCCGTAGACTACAATATCCTTTTATAATATGCTGATTTTTTCAGTCAGCATACAAAAAGAGATTCACCTCACTGTGCGTCAATCAAACTGCCACTTTAAAATGCCAATGTCAATAAAAAACCTCTCGAGGAGGAAACAAAATGCTCCTCCAAAGATTTCATGCTTATTTTTGCTTATTTTAGCCGAGGCTGTCCTGGAGCTGTTTCACCATTGAAATTGATTTTTTTCCAGCTGCGAGCAGCTGCTCAATTTCCTTTTGTGCAGTGCATTATGGGACAATAGTGTCCATCAGTGACACACCCAAAAAGCAAGCAGATGTAGTCTGTGTGGGGACATCTTTGTGTTCACACTCAGAATATGCTCAGTATTAGTATGTAGTACGGACTGAGACGCAGCCTCTCTGGTGCAGGAAGAGAGTCTTTTTTTTTAAAAAGCTGTGGTTATCGATACAGAGAGCTTAATTTAAATTCTCACTGAGGGCATTTTTCTACTTTCTATAAGCTAAATTGATATTTATTGATGTACTGGGAAGAAAATCAAAACACCTCCTAATTTTAATAAACTGCAGAGACAATGATGAGTCTGTTGTTTGCATTACAGCTCCGAGAGAGAGAGAGTCTGTATCTGGTGTTGGATTATAGTCAGCGAGTAGAGTTTATACTAGGGACGGTAACTAACTGTTAACCGTACTGTAGACCGTCTATCTATCATTGAGTGTGTTACAGTACATGTGTGAGTATAACTGCTATGATCAGGTTGTTTAAGTACCCCGCTTTATGTTTTGCATCTAATCCAGACTTTAGAAACCTGGGTAGAGATTAGAAATGAATATTATCCAGTTTACTGATCAGTCTCTGCCAGGTGTGTAGATGCCAGTGTTACTTAATAGCTTGTCAGTAAAACAAAGAATATGAAGGTAAATGCTTTAATGATCTATGAGACGAAATATTGGAAATGTCTGACTGTATAAAGGCCGAGTTTTGGGCCGTCTGAGATGAAAGTTGACAATCATAAAAGAAGTGTGATGACATCATTGGGCGTCTAGACCACCGTGAGACTGAATTTGGAGGTTTGGCTCCCAAAAGACTTTCAATAAATGTCCAATATTTAGGACCAGTGTCTCACAGTGTGACTGCTGACTGCTGAAATGACACAGAACACACCGGCCGTCATGTATTTCATACGTTATTGAATAAAGAGGCTGAAACACTCTCATTAGTTCCTTAACCCTCATGTCGTCCTCCTGGGTCAAATTGACCCCGTCTGTTTTGACTGTTCCTTCTTTCCTCCCTTCCTTCCTTCCTTCTTTCCTGTCTTCCTTCCTTCCTTGCTCCCTTCCTTCCGTCCTTCTTCCTCCATCCTCCCTTCCTTCTTTCCTTCCTCCCTCCTTTCCTTCCTTCCTTCCCGCCTTCCATCCTTCTTCCTCCCTCCCTCCCTCCTTTCCTTCCTTCTTCCTCCTTTCCTTCCTTCTTCCTCCTTCCCTTCCTTCCTTCTTCCTCCTTTCCTTCCTTGACTAGAGCACAACAGGAGGGTTAATCATTTATATGTGAATGTGTGAGTTTTTAATTTGATAGTTGTATTTCTGTATTTCTGTATTTCTTAAAACTTTGCTTTAAAACGATTTTTATCCTGTTGATAAGTTGCTTTCATGCGGACGTTAAGCACCTTGAACTTCTCTTATGTATGAAAAGTGCTAAACAAGATTTACCTGACTTGACTTAATGCATCTATTTCTACGTGGCTGCTCATAATTAATGTCTTGATGTGAACACAGCTCTCCTTTTTTTTGTTATTCATACTTTTTTATGTGTCAAAATGATGACATCATCGAATTTAGTGGCTACATAATGTCAAGGTTTCAATTGATGTGTTGGCATTTAAAAAAGTACTGATGGAAGAAGCTCTTTATGGGAGAAAATATACTTCCTGACAGAGGCTAGCTTCAAAAGTCACGCTAGGTCATAAGTCTCATCTGTCTTGAAAGTCATTCTGGGAAATGTAGGAGATTGGAAAGTCAAGTAGAAGCAAAAAAAAAAAAAGAAAAAGTAATTTATAACGAGTTCTGCATTTATTATTATATATGAAGATATCTGAGAGTGTACCCCAAGAAAAAAAGGTGGATTTGTCCTTTAAAGTCTACAAAAAAACATAGTTAGAAATTCCCAACATGCCTTGCAAGCAAATCATCGGTTTAAAATGCAAAACAGGAGCAACGAATGATTTCTGCCAAGGGAAAACGAGCCCAGCTGTGTATCCCCGCCACGATCCCACTGGCTGCACACCTGAGGCTCATTTTGAGCGACTGATGAAGATAATTCATTCAAAGCCATAATTTCTTCTTTCTTTTTTTTTTTCCTGATGTGTGAATCAGCACTCAGGAGTGTTTGGATGAAGGGGGGGAGGGGGGGGGGGGGTTTAGGATGAGGTTGTTGGGAGGTTGGGGCTTTAAGAAGAAAGATTGTGTTTTTTTGTTTTTTCTGTACTTCCTGAAATTGTTATCCCTCACGTTTCCATCCTCTATCGTCGAATGTGCGGATAATGACACGTAAAGGCTGATTTCACCTGGCTTTCTTTGGGAAAATGTCTATTTCTGTCTTTCTTTCTTTCTTTCTTTCTTTCTTTCTTTCTTTCTAAATTTCATCCCTAGAACAACACCTGTAAGGGCACGACTGCCGCAGGATGGGGCGGCGGATACAGAGACGGGTGGTGACTCTGCACTGGGTGAAACGCCGTTGCTAGGGGAAACGGACCGGGTGTATCCAACAGAGGGATGTGGGACGAAGCATAGAAAGAGGGAGGAAGATGATGGTGGTGGTGAGGATGAGGAGGATGAGGATGAGGATGATGATGAGGAGGAGGAACCGGTGGCGGCGGTGGTGGATGTGCGGGAGCTGGATTAAGAGTGAGGGGGGAGAGATGAGGGGAGAAAGAAGGGAGGAGGTGAGGGTAAGAGGGGACGGGGAGGTGAGACGGAGGCGGGAGGAGGGAGAGGTGATGCTGGATGATGGTGTGATGAAAGGAGAAAGAAGAGGAAGAGGAGAGGGATGGAGGGAGGAGGAGAGGAGCGTGTAAGGGGATGCACTGTGGAGGGAGAGCGTGGTGGGGGAAACGAGGCCTCTTCTCTGGGTAGAGATGCTCAAAATCTATCTTCCTCTCCCTCTCCTCCTTCTCTCTCTCTTTTCGCCTCACCCACTCCTTCTCCCACTCCTCTCGCTTCTCGTTCGCCCTCTTCCTCTCCATCTGTTTCTCCTCCTCCTCTACCTCTCGCTTTCTCTCCTCCTTTCGCACGAGTGGAGCGACAACATCCGCCCGGCTTCTGGAGCTATTGTCATCATCATCATCAACAACAACAACATTACCACAGTGATTGCAATCAGTGACATGATTACCGCTAAAGTGATTACACTGACCACTGTCAATATCATCGCCGCCGCCGTTCCCGTCCGCTTGATCGATACCGCGGCGCGATATGTAATCAATCGCTGGAGCGGCGGCGGCGGCGGAGGAGCGGTGATTGTTTGTGTGTTTGGTTTTATCATCCTCACTTTGGTTGTTTGTGTGGTTATAACGACAGCTGTGATTACACGTGTCGTTGGTTTTACAGTTACAGCCGCCATCATCATCGTTGGCTACGGCAGTTTTTTTGTCACTTATCTCATTCTTGGCGTGCTCGGTTGTACATTGACAGTGGTCAGCGTTGATGCTACAAGTATAAGAGTCCACAGGTGAGTCAGCAGTGGTGGTGGTGGTGGTAGTAGTGGTGGTGTTACAGGTGGGTTTGTCACTCATGTTAGCTGAGTTAAGTTTGTCCATGTGACCAGGGCGAGGATTGTCCTTAGCCGCCTGAACGCCACATTCGTCTTGTTTATTGTCTTTTTTATCATTTTCAGTCCACTCACTGTCCTCTCCAGGTGTGTTACAGGTGTGAAAGCTCTGGCACTTCCTGTTTCCCTCGGCTCCAGAGCTAAACTGACAGTCGTTAGCGTCCCTGCCTTTGCTGTCATCATCACACAAGCAACAGTTATTAAGTTTATCAGAAGTGATACAACTAAATGTGTCCTCTTTGTTGTCTGCGTCGTGACACATGCAGCGTTTGGTCCGGTCAGTGTTCTCCTTTCCACTGCACTCTGCCGTGTTGCAGTTATCCAAAAGTGTCCCGGGTTCATTGATGTTGAGTTTAGGCGCCTCTGTGTTTAAATGCGTACAACAGGCTTCTTCATCTGCGCCAAGGTCAGAGGTCAGCTCGACACAAGCGCTCTGCTGTCTCTGTGCGTAAGCCCTCCTCGTTTGCCTCCTTCCTCGCTTCCGTTTCTTCCTCGGCGTGGCGGCCCCGGCCCCGGCCTCCAGCGATTCCCCCTTCCTCTTGCCTGTCTTGGCTGCTGCTGCACTCTTCGACATCGCCTCCTTTGAAATTTCATCGCCGGGGAGGGTCGTGTCTGCGCGGGCCGGTCTAATTCTCGGCTCTGTTTCTGTCTGTTGTGCGGAGCAGCGTGGGGCCGGGCCTGACACGGGATTGCTGTGTCCTGCAGGTATTGTTTGTCTTTGACTGCACGCTGTTTCTCTAAAGGAAGCGGGGACAAGGCTAATCGCCGGATCGCATGCTGTTTCCCCGCGAGACATAGGAACAAGACGAATTTCTGCCTCGCGTGCTGCGTCTCGACAGGGAAAAGAAACACTGCTAATCGTCAGGTTACACACGTTTTCTTTAGCATCCTGAGCAGCTCTTATCTCGGTCTTCCTCAGATTCCTTCGCTCCTCATCTCTCCGCCCTTCCTCCTTCCCCGTTTGTGTGTTTTTGTGCATCCCCTCCGTCTCTCTAGCATTCTGAGCAGGGTCGGGCATAATTGCAGGACAGCATGGTGTCTCTATAACAGACCCAGGGACGGGGCTAATCACTGAGTTACATGCTGCACCCCTGCAGAGGAGCTTTCTGAGCCCCTGGCCCCACCCGGAGACTGATTGCTGGGATTGATGCTGACTGGCCTCCGTTTTCACCTGCAGACACAGCTGGTTACACCGATTACACCGATTCACAGGAAGATTACTTAATAGCTCTCGTCTCTTCATGTCATTTCTACCTGCCCTCTCTCGTTCTGTCTGATCTCCTCTTATCCTTCTCTCTTCTACCCTCATCCTCTTTTCTCTGCCTCCTACCAGCCGATGCTCCGCCAGATTACTTAATAGCCCTTTTTCACTCCTCTCCTCTTTTTCGGCGCCCTCTCTTTTCAACCTCTGCTCCGCTCTCCCTTCAAACATCTGATTCATAGAAAGACCACTTATTATCTTTCTCCCCCTCTCTGAATCCTTCCTCTCTGTCTCTTCCCCTCGTTTCCTCCTCGCCCTCTTCCTCATTCCTCTCCGCACCCCTCCCCGTCTCTTCCTCCTCCTCCTCTTCCCCGGTTTTTGAAGGCCCAGTGCAAGGTGGCATTCGGCAGGAACGGGAACGAATTTTAAAGCACTTTCATCACGGCAGCCGGAGCGATCCGGAACTGCGTCGCTGCCGCTACAATGGGCTACAGGTTCCATAGGATTTCCTGCCTGTCCTCCTTCATCCTCTTCTTCCCTTTCATCTATCTTCACCTCCCTTCCTCCCTCCGTATCTCCCTGCCTCTGTTGGCAGTTGGGTTGTTTGATCACAGATGGCTTTATTCTCTCCCTCCCTTCCTCCAGCCCTCCCCTCTTTTCATCACCCCCTTCTTTGGCCCGGTTATGTGCTCTGAAGTCGTACAGTAGAGGATTGACGCTGAAAGAGATGGATGGTGAAGTCTTGGTGTAGCTGACCATCTCCGACGGCCAGAGAAGGACCCTGTTGCCGTCTCGGCTCAGGACGCGACAGAACGGCTCTTTGGGACGACCTGGAGGCACTGACGTTGAATCTTTTGCCAAGTTTAATGAAGAGGGCTTCAAGTCTTTGGGCTGAGGCTGAACTGAAGACTCTTTGGACTCATTTAAAACAGGAGAAATTGATTTTTTGAGCTCATTTGTAGAAAGACAAAGCGGTTCGTAGCTGGGGTCTAACTCTGTTCGATTATCCAAATTTAAATCTAGATCTTGGGCCACAACTGCGCTGTCAATCTGTCCTGGTATCCCACTGTTTAAATAAAGATGAGCTCCAGTCCCACTTTCACTGCCGACTGCTTGGGCTTCAGTCTTGTTGTCATTACATAAGGAGATCTGGGCTCCATTCCCACTGATAACAGAGTCCTCGACCCTGATCACATTGCGATTACATAAAGAAAGCTGGGCTTCAGTCCCAGTGAGGCCTCCAGTTCCCCTCTCAGCAGACATACTGGCTGCAGCCTCAGAGTGCTGCATTACAGTTTTACCGTCCACACCGCACTGGTTTCCAGTGTCCCAATGATCCGCACTTACAACATCGACGCCTGCAGATACTTGAGATTTGAGCTGCTGATCTGTGACTTTGTCCGCTTGATCTTTGGTTCTTTCTTGCACCATCACGCCTTCGTGCTTCCCTGACAAGCCCGAGCCCCGTCCAGCTTGGATGAACACTGCGGCTGATTGATGGAGGAGGACGCAGCTCCTCTTGGGCAGCGAGAAGGAGACAGGACGGACTCTGCCGGGGACGGACTGGGCCTCCGAAGCTCCACACATTGCTCTGCTCTCACTTGTGGTGGTTTTCTTGAAAATGGGACCATTAGTGTTGGTGTTAGTGGCCGTTATTGGGATGTTATTGGGCGTAAGGGTGTTGCTTAAATAATTATGAGCCCAGGGGATCTTGTTAAAGTGTCTGGTTTTGGTAGGAGTGTTTTTGTTATCAGCGTTTGCGCTCATGATGTTGCCGGATGTAACAGCAGCAGTCAGATCATTGTAGTCCAGTTGGGTCTTGTTGAGGATGCAGGTCTCCGCAGCAGAAGCAGTATCGCTGGTCTTGTTGGAGGAGTCCAGCTGATTATATCCCCACTGTGTGTTCTTCAGGAGTCTGGTTTCCAGCGCCGGGTCCAGAGGAAGGAAGGGCTGGATCAGCTGGGTTTGAGGCTCTGGATGGAGGGGAGAGAAGAAAAGACTGGTTATATTTACATGTAAAACACGGCAGAATTATCAGCCTAACCTGGCAATAAAGAAAAGAGTAGGACGGGACAGATGTAGAAGAATAGCATTGGTTTTTATATCGTAAGCTCCTTATGCATTTATTCAGCGTTCTGGCTCCTCACCAGCATGCTTTTGTTGCTTTCAACACATTTGAATGTGATTTATTGGTGTGGGATGGACTTAAGAAAAACACACGCAGAGTGATGAATATGTGGCTCATTCGAAAAGGGGGGGAAAATTAAGATTGAAGGTTTTATTCCAACATGTAATATCCATTTCTGCACATCCATTTGGGGCAAAACATGCTGCCAGTCAAACATCTGTCTGCCCGTCAGCGTGGCAGATGATTTAGACCAGGGGTGTCAAACTCATTTTCATTCAAGGGCCACATACAGCCAAATTTGATCTCATGTGGGCTGGACCAATAAAAAGATGGAAGGGAGGAAGGAAGGAAGGAAGGAAGGAAGGGAGGAAGGGAGGGAGGGAGGGAGGGAAGGAAGGAAGGAAGGAAGGAAGGAAAAGGGATTAGGAAAGGAAGGAAGGAAGGAAAGATGGAAGGAAGGAAGGAAGGAAGGAAGGAAGGAAGAAAGAAAGGAAAAGAAGATGAAGGAAAGATGGAAGGAAGACAGGATGGAGAGAAGGAAACAAAGAAGGAAAGAAGTAAGAAAGGAAGAAAGGAAAAGAATACAAGGAAGGAAGGAAGGAAGGAAGAAAGAAAGGAAAAGAAGACAGGAAGGAAAGTGGGCCAGATAGGATGCCTCGGCTGGCCGGTTCTGGTCCACGGGCCGCATGTTTGACATCCCTGATTTAGACAATTCTTGAGTGAAGGTCTTAAAATGACTTATAACTTTTAAAGAAATCTATAATGTGCCTTCCTTCTCGAAACCAGAAACCCCTTTTCATTAAATATTAGACTTTTTGAGGGGAAGTCTTCAAATGAATTACTACTCCTCTTCTTCCAACACTAAATGTGAAACGCATTTAACACTCGGAGAGAGTCGACTTTTTAAAATGGAGTTGTTGAACTTTTCCATTGGTCTCAACTTTAAAATGAGAAAATAAAACTTTACTGAATATGCAACTGGTTCTTTCTTATAGAGGAGACGGGGTGACAATTGATTATCTCTTTGAAGCACTACGGATGCTGCTGTTAAATTTCAGGTTGTTCTTTCTTTCTTTCTTTTTTTAAAATTAAAATCTATCTTGCACACCCTAAAATAAAACTGGAGATGGAGCTGATATCACCTCCCAAATCAGAACAAATTCAGACCAAATGACAAATTTAACTGGAAAATATTATCCCAAAGCTGCTCTTATACAGCTGCATATTCACAGGAAGACTTTTATATATACTGTGCTGAAAGTAAAGCAGTGTAATACAATCACACTGCAGTAAATCCCACATTTATGAAAGTTGTAATATTCCTTTTTTTTTTTTTATTAAACTTTGAGGCTGTAGTTTAGTTTAGTTTAGTTTAGTTTATTTTGATCCCCATTAGCTGTTACCCGGGCAACCGCTACTCTTCCATGGTTCATGGGGTTTGTGATTCTTTTGCATTTGTTCTGCATCAGGGGTGTCAAACATGCGGCCCGTGAGCCAGAACCAGCCCGCCGAGGGGTGCGATCCAGCCCACTTTCCTTTCTGTGTTCTTTTCCGTCCTTACTTTCTTCCTTCTGTCCTTCCTTCCATCTGTCCTTTCTTCCTCCCAGCCTTCCCTCTTTCCTTTTTTTCATTCCTTCCATCTGTCCTTCCTCCCCTTCTTCCTTCTGTCCTTCCTTCCTCCCTACCTTCCTTTTTTTTATTCCTTCCATCTGTCCTTCCATCTGTCCTTCCTACCTTCCTTTTTTCCTTTCTTCCTTCCATCTGTCCTTCCTCCCTTTCTTCCTTCTGTCCTTCCTTCCTCCCTACCTTCCTTTTTTTATTCCTTCCATCTGTCCTTCCATCTGTCCTTCCTACCTTCCTTCCTTCTTTCCTTTTGTCTGTCTTTCCTTCCTTCCCTTCTTATTTCCTTCCTTCCTTCCTTCCTTCTTTTTAATGATCCCTTGAATGAAAATGAGTTTGACACCCCTGTTCTGCATTATACTGGATCCACTTTAGCACGTTACACATTCATTAATAATTATTAGAGAACAAAGGTTACAAGAGGAATATACACAATTAATAATAATCAATGATACCAAATAAAGATCTTTACATTACTCCATCTTAAATAGTATGAATTTGATTTGCAGTTTGACACTTTTTGGATTAAATCATGGTTCTTATCTTCAGTTTATCATCGTTAATATTTAAACTATATTCACTATAAATATCTCGGTGGGTGTAGTGAATAAACTGGCAACTGTAGTTTTCTTTGGCACAAAATGAAAAATAATGTCAATAAACACCAACACCGATATGACTCTTGTTCATAATGTTCCTTTTTTAAAATCTACTATTGTTTTTATTGCTCGTGTTACTTTTTATTTATTTATTTAAATTCTTTTTATTGATGATTTATATTTATCCACTTTGCTGCTGCAATACTTTAAATTTCCCTCCCAAAGGAATAAAGGAATATCTTAAAATGATGCCTCATCCCTTTCTCCCTCTTACATTCCTTCCTTCCTTCTTTCCTCCCTCTCTCCTCTCCTCCCTCCCTCCCTCCCTCCTTCCTCCTTTCCTTCCTTCTTTCTTTCCTTTCCTCCCTCGCTTCCTTCCTCCTTCCCTTCCTTGTTCCTCCCTTGTTTCCTTCCTTCTTCCTCCCTTCCTTCTTTCCTCAGTCCTTCTTTCCTTCCTCCCTCCCTTCCTCTTTTCCTTTCTCTCTCCCTCCCTCCTTCCTTATTTCCCTTCCTTCCTACCTCCTTTCTTTCCATCTTTACTTTCCTCCCTCCCTTCCTCCTTCCCTTCCTTCTTCCTCCCTCCCTTCCTTCCTCCCTTCCTCTTTTCCTTTCTCTCTCCCTCCCTCCTTCCTTCTTTCCTCCCTCCCTCCCTCCTTCCTTCCTTCCTTCCTTCCTTCTTACCTCCTTTCCTTCCTTCTTTCCTTTCCTTCCTTCTTTCCTTTCCTCCCTCCCTTCCTTCCTCCCTCCTTTCCTTCCTTCTTCCTCCCCCCTTTCTTCCTTGACTCAAGGACAACAGGAGGGTTAAATATCATTCATACGTAAATATGACATTATATTTTCCTACCTAATAGAAAAAACTCCTCCTCTAGTATTTAATTGGAATTATTATTATTATTTGTATTGTTATCATAAAATTATAATAATGTATAAAGAAAGTTGAAAATAAAACAATCCAGCACAGTAAACTTAAATAAATCTGCCCTAAACGTAAAAAGAAATGATAAAATACCCGACAGTACAATCATTTAATTAAGGTACAAAGGGTGAAATGATCAAATAGAGGAGATAAAACAGGGAAAAGAAAAGGTCATACAAAGTGATTTAAAGAATGTTATTGATTGTGAAACCCTCTGATCTGCAGGCAGGGATTGCCAATTAATTAGAAGTGGACTATTTGAATACCTATTGATCTCCAATTACATGTTCAATCCCTGTATGAAGTTTTAAACCTAAGCTCGGGAACAAAAAGCTACACCTCATACCCCTCATACCTTCTCTCTCACTTTCCCTCCATCCTTCCACCTTTAACTCTTCTACTATTGCTTCAATAAATCTTTGAACTCATATCTAAGTTGGCGTGGTCTTACTAATTAGTAGTAAGGTAAATTAAATAGGAAATGATGATGAGGTTAAGGACTCGTAAAAATAAAGTGTTACCACTCTGGCAGAGCAGCAGCAGCGTTATGTAATATTTGAGTTAGTGTGTTAAAGCTGTTTTTCAACACTGAAGTTCAACACTGTTAAGATTGAGCTCGCTATTGGTCAACGTCAAAGTTTAACTCTGATATAAAATCCAGTTTAAAAAAAATGTTTGTCTGATCGAGCCGTAAAAGCAGATTTAACACATACTGATCATATTCTGACTCATAATTATTCTCTACTCCAGTTCACATTCATAAATTCCCCATCTGTCATTAATAAATGTTCATATGGAAAAAAGACATTCACAATCACTATTTTATGGTCCAGGAGAATATTTTATATATTTTATATTTATTTAACATGTTTGATTTTTTAAATGTTCTTTAATAAGTCAAACATATATACATATAAAAAATATGTATCAGCATTTTATTTTAATATTTTTATACTGTGGGTCACATTAGGAAAAGTCTGGATAAAAGAAATGTGTATACAGTGTTTTTAAAGCTCTTAAATGTAAAAAAAAAAGGGTCAAATTTTACCCGTTTTTGGACATTTGACAGCTGAAATGACTACTTGTACTACTTGACATGTACTCGTAACCTGAAATTTTGAGTCCTCTTAACATAATTTTCTTACATATTTTGCTTTATTTTTTAACTTTTAGGCTTTTTGTATATATTATTTGCTCTTATTTATTTAGGTATATCTGTTTATTTGTGTATATGTATGAGCTATTAGATACATGAATTTACCCTATGAGGATGAATAAAGTCTATCTATCTATCTATCTAGCTTTTAGGTAAAATAGGACATGATATTGTGTGATAGTAGCTGCTTTTTCTCCATAAATGAGTGGTGTGATACCTAAAAAATACACTCTCTCTGCTCTCTGAAACATTAATCAAGGTTCAATCACATTTATCGATCAGTCAAGTCGACTATTGATGCTTTCTGAACAGATCTATGGTTCAAAATGTGGCATAGACACTTTTTATGAGGGGATCATTAGACCCAGAACATACTGTATGTGAGGCTTAATTGCCCGGTTGTGATGTCACTTCCTCCCTTTAACCACATATTATTTGCTCTTATTTATTTAGGTATATCTGTTTATTTGTGTATATGTATGAGCTATTGGATACATGAATTTCCCCTATGAGGATAAATAAAGTCTATCTATCTATCTATCTATCTATCTATCTATCTATCTATCTATCTATCTATCAGGTAAAATCACATTTATTGATCAGTCAAGTCGACTATTGATGTTTTCCTAACACATCTGTGCTTCAAAATATGATATAAACACTTTTTAGGAGGGGATTATTAGACCCAGAACATACTGCAAGGGTGTAGAATATAAACACTATGTGAGGGTTAATTGCCCGGTTGTGATGTCACTTCCTGCCTTTAACCGCAGCCTCTCATCTACGTGCACACACTTTGAGTTCAGAGCCGTTGCTGTCGATCAGGATGTTTCAGCGTCAGTGCGGCAGACCACACTCCGTTTAATCCCTCAATATCGAGAGTGATATCCTCGCCCCCCCAAAAATCAAACACGCGCTCATAAAGTATTTAAGCAGCCCAGCGCGCGCCCGTTAAGAAGATAAAGGCTCTTACTTGTTCCCAGCGTTGTGCCGCTTGTACGGATGTCGGCCCAGTTCTGCATGAAGTCCGGTCTGGTTTGACTGGCCGGTTCGACCGCAACCGTGGTGGATCTGAACATGGGACCAGAACCTGGAGCGCTGAGGAGAGAGAAAAAGAAGAGAGGATGAGAGGTGTTAGATGATGAGTGAAAGGACAAAAGGAAAGAAGAGGATGAAAGGAAAGAGATCAGAGGAAAGGAAACAAGGGAGATAGAGGAGAGGACAAGAGATGAGAGATTAAATGAGAGGAGAGAGGAGGGAAGAAGAGGAAACAAGTGAGAGGAGGAAAGAGGAAGAAAGGATGAAAGAGACAAGGAGATGAGAGGAGACATAAGAAGGAAAAAGGAAACAAATGAAAAGAGGAAGAGAGGAGAGCAGGGAAAAAGATGAAAGAAATGGATGCAAGGAATGAATGAGGAGAAGAAAAAGGAAGGAATGAAACAGAGAAAAGAGGAGACAAGATGATGAGATATGAAAATCAGAAGGAGAAAAGAAAGAAAAGAAATGTAGAGAAAGGAAAGGAAAAGAGAGGACAAGAGGAAAGAGAGCAAAGGAAATGAAACAAGGAGAGGGAGAAGAGGAAGAAAGAAGGAGAAAGAAGTGAAGGAATGAGTCGAAGAGAGGAGAGGAAACAAGGAATGAGAAACAATGGGAAACAAATGAAAAGAGGAAGAGGAGAGCAAGAAAAGAAGATGAAGAAACAAAGATGGGAGAAGAGGACAAAATGATGAACAAGAGAAAAGGGGAGACAAGATGATAAAAGGAGAAATGAGAGAATAGAACAGAGGAGAGGAAAGGAAAAATGGGGAATAGGGGTGAGGATAGAGGAGAAAAGGAGAAGAGGAGAGAAGATGAAAAGAAGGAATGAAGAGGAGAGAATGACAGGAGGGAAATGATAAGGAAAGTCAACAGCAGGACAAAAGTAGAGGGGATGAGAAAAAAAGGAAGAAAGAAGGTCAAAGACATGATGAAGAGAGGAGAAGACAAAAGGATAAAAGGAAAGGAATGAAGGAGAGGAAAGGAGAAGAAGATGAAAGGAAAGGAAAGAAGGGGAATAGTGGAAAAGAGAAATGAGGAGAAACAAAATGAATAAATGAAGTGAGGATAAAGGGAAAAGAGAAGAGAAGGTGAAAAAGAATGAAATGAATGAAAGAGTGAAGAGGAGAGGAAAAGATGAAAGGAAAGGAGGAAAGAAGTGAAGGAGAGAGGAGACGAGGCAGCAGCGTTGAGGAGGAGAGGAACTGAAATCCAGCTTGAAAATCGATTTGGTCTTGCTTTCCTTTCCTTTCCTCTCTCTGCCTTTTCTTTTCTTTTCTTTTCTTTTTGTGCATTGTTTGCAGATGTGAGAACGGCAGTGACAGCCGACACCGATACACGACTTCAACCGCTCGACGTGATTGGTCAGAGACACTTTTTCTGATAATCCTCCTTTTAAGCAGTTTATTTATTGCTCTCTGTAACCAGGGAGCTAGTTAGTGCTCTCTCTCTCTCTCTCTCTCTCTCTCTCTCTCTCTCTCTCTCTCTCTCTCTCTCTCTTTCTCTCTCTTTCTCTCTTTCTTTCTTCTTTTATCTTTTTTTATTCTTACTCATGAATAACACTATCAGTCAGACTTTCTTCTACATTTAAATTCTAACCTTCGTGCAGTGATTTTTCTTATTTTTAAAAGTCGTGGATGTTTCTGATCTCTATTTTTTTCTGGCGTATAGTTTTTTTTTTGTTTTCTTTGCGTGGGCTTCTTCAGGTTATGACTCGCAGCTCCGAGCTCAAATTGTGCATTCATGTGTTCTTATATTTTGGTAGCTGTTTGGTAGCTTGCCAAGATGAACTCTCTCTCTCTCATCATGCATCATGAGAAAGACAGAGAGATGGAGAGAGAGAGAGAGAGAGAGAGAGAGGGAGGGAGGAGAGAAAGAGATAGAGAGATGGAGAGAGAGAGAGAGAGAGAGAGAGAGAGAGAGAGAGGGAGAGGGAGAGAGGAGAGAAAGAGAGAGATAGAGAGATGGAAAGAGAGAGAGAGAGAGAGAGGGAGGAGAGAAAGAGGAGAGAAAGAGAGAGATAGAGAGATGGAAAGAGAGAGAGAGATAGAGAGATGGAGAGAGAGAGAGAAATAGAGAGATAAAGAGAGAGAGATGGAGAGAGGGAGGAGAGAAAGAGAGAGAGAGAGGAGGGAGAGACAGAGAGAGAGAGAGAAATCCACACATCATCTGTTTCAAGACCTCCGTGTTTGTTTATCATTTGTCTTACAGGCTGTTTTTTTTTTTAGGATTTTTTTTTCAAACAGCACGTGAGTTCAACACTGTTTGGCAGCCCACTTGAAACTCCCAGATGTCTGCGTGCCCCCCCCCCCCCCTCTCTCTCCTCCCACCCCACCAAAACACATGAGCACACAGAGCGATATGTAGATTTTTCAGCACCATTAACACACAGCTGTAAAATAACTCTGACAAACATTAACACAGCAGGAGTGTTTTCCTGTGATGGATCGCCCCCCCAACCCACCCCACCACACACCCACTATCATCTCAAGCATGTTAATATTTTCTACATTACAAAAAAAAAAAAAAAAAACTCATAACGCACCGCATTTGGATGAAGAAGACATGAAACAGCTTAAAAAATAAAAGTGTTATGAATAAACAGGCCATTTCACAGCGGACGTTTTGACATGTCACAGTGGGAAAAGCACAGGTGTAAATAAAGTTAATGATGGCTGAATTCCATTTCGCTGCTTCCTGTTTTTTTTTTTTTAGGGTCGATTCTATTGTTGCGCGTGCTTGGCTTGCTGTCACGCTGTCATGGCAACAGAGCGGCCACCGTTGTTGCTGTTAACGGCGTTAGTAACACCTGTGCTGCTCGCTCTCTCTCTCTCTCTCTCTCTCTCTCTCCTACGATGGATGAGAAGTCAAAATATCCCCTGTGAGAAACTCCACCGGTAAGTGAAGAGTAAACACATCGAGTCGAAAGTGACAAACTTGGGTTAATTAGTGACGTTAATGATGCAATACTGACACAACTTTTAGCAAAAAAAAACCCAACAACAAACCTTTGAGACGTTTTGTGAAGTTGTGAAGTTTGAATAAATTAAAAAGACACACTTAGGAAGAGATTTGAGAATCAGCACTAGATGCATTTCTCCTCCATCTGTTTTTATTTGCATTTTCAATTTGCGCACATAAGGTCTGATTTACTAAGATCCCAAATAAAGGGTAGTAAATTATGTGTGAAGTGCAACAGATTGCACATTAGGTTAGCGTACGTTTTGTGGGTGATCTACTAAGAATGATTACGTAAATGACAACAGATGCAGACAGCAGTATTTAAATGAGAGTTACAGCAAAAAAAAATTACCGGAAAAAAAACTATATAGGATTTGAGTATTTGTGACTAAAAAAACAAAAATATTTACACAGTTGGAAAAAAATCTGCTGTCTGCATATTCTTATTCTCAAATGTTTAAAACCAATTTCCAAAAAACCAACAAAAGAAAATTCTAATTCATGTGCAGATATTTGGATTTGATGATAAACAGCTGCTGCATATTAAACTATTGCAGAACAGCAGGCGTTATTTTTCATCCTCAGTAATGTAACTTACTTTCCTCTAATCACTGATGTTAAAGTCTCTTTAAATTCTGAAGCTGTTAAGTTTATAGTCGCAGTCTGCAGTGATTCTACTGGAGCTCCATCATGACTACAACTTGCTTCTAGCTGGAAGAAATCTAAGAGAGGAGGGGTCTGTGTTTCAGAGGCAGGTTTAAATATGAATAAAAACCATCAGGAGGTGGTGGAGACCAAAAATGGAGCTAATAGAGAGTGAATATTGTACTTATACTGTTAACCTTCCTGTCGTCCTCCTGGGTCAAATTGACCCCGTCTGTTTTGACTGTTTGTTCCTTCCTTCCATCCTTCCTCCTTCCTACCTCCCTCCTACTCTCTTTCTTTCCTTCCTCTCTCTTTCCTCCCCTCCTTCTTTCCTTCCTTCTGTCCTTCTTTCCTTCCGTCCCTCCTTCCTTCCTTCCTTCCTTCCTTCCTCTTTTCCTTTCTCCCTCCCTCCCTCCTTCCTTCTTTCCTTCCCTCTTCCTACCTTCCTTCCTTCTTTCCTCTGTCCTTCTTTCCTACTTTCCTTCCTTTCTTAAGAGGCAGGTTTAAATACGAATAAAAAAAGTTGGTGGAGACCAAAAATGGAGCTAATAGAGAGTGAATATTGGACTTACATATCCTGTTAATCAGGGTACGAACTACGGGGGGGGGGGGGTGGGGGGGGGGGGGGGGGGGCAGAGGGGAACAACGACTTCTCTTAATAAGACATGAGCTCCCGTGAAAACATGATTTGTGTATTTTTGGGGGTATATATGCTACTTTTGCCATTTGCCTATTGTTCTGTATCTTCATCATCATAGATAATCTCTTCAGTGAAAAACTTTATACCATAATTTACTCAATAGGTCTGAATCCACTGCACTTATCACATTATTTTTATTTTACACCAACTTTTCTAAATCAGCCAAGAGTTAAAAATTTACTGAGATATTTCGTTTCCATCTCACTCTACGGGCCTGATTAACTGAGATCCCAAATAAGGAGCACTACATTGGCATCTGCAGTCCAACAGATTATCCGTTAGGTTAGCGTACATTTACAGTAGCAGGTGATCTACTAAGAATAACTGCGTAAATAACAACAGGTGCAGACAGCAGTATTTAAATGAAGGTTTTACATGTTGTTATGGAGAACTGGGACGAGCAGGAAAAACAGCTTGTTATCCTTTGCTATCCAACTATTGAGCAGAGGGTGGGGGAATCAAATTAGCAGCACTGCCATGAGTCAAAAAAGCAGTAGAAGACCCATGAGTTTATTTACCGCTGAGTTAAAAGCAGCGCTGCTCCTGGAGAGAGCTCCGACGCTGCATGATTTAGGTAGCTCCTCACTCTAACACACCTGATGCTAATTATTAGCTCGTTATCAAGCAGCTGAAGCTTGTCGAGGGCTTGATAGCAAGTTAATAATTAGCATCAGGTGTGTTAGAGTGAGAAGATACTTAAAACATGCAGGCGAGCTGTTCAGGAGCAGAGCTGGTGATGATAACGCTTTAAAGCTTAAAAGTAACATTTTCTTTTTGCAATTAAATGAAATATTGTGTTAATAAGTACGGTTGGGAAGGTTACTTTGGAAATGTAATAGTTTAAAGATTACTTCCTCCCTCCTTTCCTTCCTTCCTTCCTTTCTTCCTTCCCTCCCATTCCTTCCACCCCCCTTTCCTTCCTTTTCCTTCTTCCTCCCTTCCTTCCTCCCTCCTTTCCTCCCTCCCTTCCCTCCTTTACATCCTCCTACCTTCATTCTTTCCTTTCCTCCCTCCCTTCCTTCCTTCTTCGTTCCTCCCTCCTATCCTTCCTTCCTTCCCTCCTTTCCTTCCTTCTCTTTTCCTTCTCTCCTTCCTCCTTCTTCCTTCCTCCTTTCCTCTGTTCTTTCCTTTTCCTCCTTCCTTCTTCCTTCCTTCCTCTCTCCTTTCCTTCCTCCCATCCCTCCATTCCTTCTCCCTTCCCTCTTTTTCTTCCTTCTTCCTCCCTTCTTTCCTTCTCCTCCTTCCCTTCTTTCCTTTCCTCCTTCTTCTTTCCTTTCCTCCTTCTTTCCTTCCTTCTTGCTTCTCCCTCCTTCCTTCCTTCCTTCTTCCTCTTCCTGACTCGATTTCTACTGAATGTTCGGGGAGGTTTGATCATAACCTTGGAAGTTAAAGCAGATAAATACAGATACAAGTTTAATTTGAAGTGAATATATAACATATTCACTAAACTACAGGTGGGTATAGTAGGGAGGTTGTATTTTACTCACCACTCTCCCGTCCTCCTCTCCTCATGTTGATGGAGTCTCCTCAGCGCTCGCTCCTCCCTCTTCTCCTCCCTGCGTCTCCTCTGCCTCCTGCAGGCCAGCGCTCTGTAAAACTCCCCTCTGTTTCAGCTCCTTCAGCCGCTGGAGGAGAGGAACGAGCACAGTGATACCAGCCATTATTAAAAGTTGTAGGAGTATAGTCGTAGAGTACTATTAGCCGTTACTATTTTATTCAACAGGCAGATTTTCGGAGGGTCAAGAGGGAGAAATGTAAAAAAAAAAAAAAAAAGATGTGTTCAAATAAGTTGATCATGTTGCATTTAGTTTGTGTGTACAGTATGTGTGTGGGAGTTTATCTGTCCGCTCTGCAATTCTTTATCTGAGCTGTGTGTAACTATAAAGTTTATGTGTGTGTGTGCGTGTGTGTGTGTGTGTATGTGTTTGTATGAGCTTACTAAGCCAGCCAGTGTCAGCTTTAGTACAGTCCAGACCAGCTTAATTCACTTACTGAGCTCTGTCTGCAAGCTGTCTGCAAGCCGGAGATACTGATACTGTGTTTGTGTGTGTGTGTGTGTGTGTTTTGTGTGCGAGTGTGTGTCACAAATAATAATAATAATAATAATGTACCGGTGGTGGGTTCATATCACAGACATGACAGATGACAACAGACAGACAGACAGCGAGAGCGGGCAGGAGAACCGACAAATAGATAAACAGACCAAAATAGACAGAGTGATAAAACACAGAGGCAGAAAAGATAAAACAGATATAAAGACAGAGGGAAGGCGGATCGACAGATAGAGCTTATATACATATATATATATTTTTGTAAGTCAAATCCACCTCAGGAATTCTTAAAAGGTGTACATGCAGTATGAAAACCTCACAATAGACGACAAGACCACCACAAATGATTGTAGTGTGTGAAACCTCTCTCCGTGTCATTAAACGTTACACATACAGTAGCGTCGCCTAATAATACCTGACATATGTAGGACATAGCAATGTATTTTTAAAAATGTGTTGGAGAATAGATGACATGCTGTTCAGGGTCAAAATTTGACCTATTTTTACATATATAGACATTTCTTTTTACCAGACATTTTCCTTAATTGACACACAATATTCAAAAATGGAAATAAAAGCATCTTTTTTAAAAAAAAAACAGCATTCAAACCATAAAAAAGTGGTTTTGGATGTCTGTTTTCTATAAGATTAATCAAACAGAAGGATTAATTAAGCATATAATAATGACTGATGGGGGAATTTATGAATGTGAATTAGTGTAAAGGACTAATTATGAGTCAGATATGAGCAGTATGTAAGGATTTAAAGGGGCATTTACTTTAATTTAAAGGTAGGTTGGGGGAGTTTTTAACATTATTTTTTGGACTTTTTTTGCATTTATTGGACAGTTGGTGGCAGAGAGGCCGACAGGAAAACAAGGGCAGAGAGTGAAAGGTACATGACATGCAACAAAGGTCCGTCACCAGTCTCGTTGCAGATATATGACATGCACTGTAACCACTCGGATACAGAGCGCTCTGAATATGTCGTTTAATATTGTGTATTCTTCTTCTTCTTCTGGCGCCTTGATGCTGCTGTAATCTGCAGCTCAACATCATTATTCTGTGATTTCCAAATCTGTTACACATCACTGTGAACAACAATGATGTTTTATGATGTGTCAACTCTGTGGTTAAAGTCTGATTAGGTTTAGAGAAGTTAGGCCTTCGTCGTCATGGCTACCATAACAAACAAGAGGTTTAAGGTTAGTGGATGATTGTAGTTACGTTGCATGCCACATAATTCTGTTTCCTGTTGGCCTTGATGCCAGCTACTATCAAATAAAAGTTAAAATGCCCAAAATAAATCTTACCCTCCTGTTGTCCTCGAGTCAAGGAAGGAAGGGAGGGAGAAGGAAGGAAAGATGGAAGGATGGCAGGAAAGAAGGAAGGAGGAAGGAAGGGAGGAAGAAGGAAGGAAGGAAGGAAGGAAAGGAGGAAGGAAGGATGGATGGATGGAAGGGAGGAAAGGAGAGGAAGGAAGGAAAGATGGAAGGAAGGATGGAAGGGAGGAAGAAGGAAGGAAGGAAGGAAGGAAAAGTCAAAACAGAGGGGGTCAATTTGACCCGGGAGGACGACAGGAGGGTTAAACAAAAGAATATTAATAGAAGACGATTGTAGTTAAGTTGTTTGTTTTGTTTTAAACTGTCCCGACTCGTGGTTAGAAACAAGAAACTAACAAATCTCCTTTGATAAACAGGACGTGTAAAGTCATTTCTATAAAAGCTGAGTAATGACGCATGAAGCCAAAAAAAAAAAAATGCAGCAATAGAGTATGAGCAGTAGAGTTGTCTCCAGCGTGACCGTGACTTATGCTGGCTAAGCAGGTTAGCATCCAGTTGGCTCCTTATCCCAATGAAAGGGGATAAAGTAACTGAATCATGCAGCTCTTTGGGACTTTCTAAATGTTATCTTACCGAATGGATCAAAATCTGATCATAAAACAAGTCATTTCTATTTTATTCTATTTTAATTTTTACTATTTTAAGATATTTTTTTTTTTTTTTTTTTTTTTGGCTTTATTTGAGAATACATTGAATGAAGGGCCGACAGGAAACAGGGAGAGAGAGAGGGGGGAGAGAGAGAGAGAGAGAGAGAGAGAGAGAGAGAGAGAGAGAGAGAGAGAGAGAGAGAGAGAGAGAGAGAGAGAGAGAGAGAGAGAGAGAGAGAGAGAGAGAGAGCGCGCAAAGAGAGGGAGGAGAGAGGGAGCAAAGAGAGGGAGAGAGAGAGAGAGGGAGCGAGAGGGAGAGAGAGAGAGAGAGAGAGAGGAATGACATGCAGCACCTACTATTAGGACTATAACCACTCGTCTACCAAAGCACTCCCAGAAACATTGATTCACTGTTTTCTAATTATTTATGAGCATGAAAAACACTCTTAGGGTCAGCGTGCGTCATGTTTGACAATGCTGTGGTTAAAGTCTGATTAGCTGTAGAGCAGTAGGCAACCTCCGTCATCATAGCTACCATAACAACAAGGTTAGAAGATGATTGGCGTTAAGATTTTTGGCAACAGGAAATGAACAATGAGAGCTGGATATCTCAGTCATTTCTATGAAAGTTGATTAATGCCAAAATAAATCTTTTGTCTTATACAGTATATGAGCACAGGAGTCTGTCTCCAGCGTGACTCATCTTACGCCGGCCGAGCAGGCTAGTATCTGATTGGCTTCCTTATTCAAATGAACGGGGATAAAATGATGTAATCGGTGCAGCTCTGAATGTTATCTTACTGAATGGGATCATAATATGATAATGAAACAAGTCATTTCACTTAGAAACCTGTTTGGGTTTTTTTTAAGATTTATTTTTGGGCGTTTTTGCCTTTAGTTGAGAATACATTGCATAGTAGCTGACAGGAAAGAGAGAGAGAGAGAGCGAGAGAGAGAGGGAGCAAAGAGAGAGAGAGAGAGAGCAAAGAGAGAGAGCAGAGAGAGGGGAGAGAGAGAGAGAGAGAGAGAGAGAGAGAGAGAGAGAGAGAGAGAGAGAGGGGAGAGAGAGAGAGAGAGAGGGAGCAAAGAGAGAGAGCGAGAGAGAGAGGGAGCAAAGAGAGAGAGCGAGAGAGCAAAGAGAGAGAGCAAAGAGAGAGAGCAGAGAGAGGGGAGATATATATAGAGAGAGAGAGAGAGCAAAGAGAGAGGAGAGAGAGAGAGTGAATGAGTGAGCAAGAGAGAGAGAGAGAGAGAGGAGAGAGCAAAGAGAGAGAGAGCGAGAGAGTGAGAGAGAGAGAGAGAGAGGGGGGGAGAAAGCTACAAAAGCACTCCTGGAAACTTTTAATAATATATTATTTTATTTAATTCAATTTATTATTATCAGTTCATTATTCACCGTTTTTACAGCAGCTATTTTTTTTCTCAATGATCGTGAGCCATAAAAAATGCTCTTTGAGTCAGAGTGCATCACGTCACGGACCTGGAAGTTGTAATTACCCGATGTGACCACTATGCCTCCCACTGCTCCTGAAGGTTTGGTGACATTGTCCAGAGTCCGTCCCGCTCCACCTGCTCCTCTCAATCTGGAAATGTGTCAGCTTGTATATTCATTATCTGACCTGCAGCACCATCACTGCTCCGGGTCATAATTACTACAGCTGCTAGACGGCATCTGTCACTTTGACCTAACGATGTGTCATCTCCTAGGCAACATTACAACCTATTGTGTCATTTTCTTGGCAGGAGAGTCTCTAAAGAATAAAGAATATATCACCTAGAATTAACCAGTTTGGTGATTAACCTTCTGTCATCCTCCCGGGTCAAACTGACCCCGTCTGTTTTGACTGTTCTTCTTTCCTTCCTTCCTTCTCCCTCTTTTCCTTCCTTCTTCCTTCCTTCCTTCCTTCCTTCCTTCCTTCCTTCCCTCATTCCTTCCCTCCTTTCCTTCCTTCTTCCTCCCTTCCTTCCTCCCTCCTTTCCTTCCTTCCTTCCCTAATTCCTTCCCTTCTTTCTTTCCTCTTCCTTCTTTCCTTTCCTCCCTTCTTCTTCCTTTCCTTCCTCCCTTCTTCCTCCTTCCCTTCCTTCCTTCTTCCTCCTTCCCTCTTTCCTTCCCTCCTTCCTCCCTTATTTCCTTTCCTCCCTTCTTCCTCCATTCCTTCCTTCCTTCCTCCCTCCTTTCCTTCCTTCTTCTTCCCTTCCTCCATTCCTTCCTCCCTCCTTTCCTTTCTTCTTCTTCCCTTCCTCCCTCCTTTCCTCCCTCTCTTCCTTCATTCTTCCTTTCTCCCTCCTTCCTCCATCCTTTCCTTCTTCCTCCCTTCCTTCCTTCTTCCTCCCTTCCTCCCTTCCTTCCTTCCTTCTTCCTCCCTTCCTTCCTTGACTTGAGGACAACAGGAGGGTTTAAAAGTCATATTTGCATGTTGTTCTGGTGCTGACTGATATTTGTAGTTATTGTCCACTCAGAATAATACTTTACAGAGTGACTCAAACCTGCTGATTTCAGTTCTTCTTAGCCTACAGAGTGTATTACCCTAAACACTGACTGACTAAACAATATTTATATTTACTGGGAAGTGGTACTGTATAAGCCAGGTAATCCGCTCTGATCCATGTAGATATAACAAAGATAATAATTCATGAGATAAAAAGAAATCCCTTTAAATTCCACAGACTGCATTTTCTTACATAAAGAAACTGCTTCAGGTGCAGATTTCTGTATATTTCAATATACAATCATCTGGTGTCTCATTTACGACGGTAAAACTCTCCATTACTGATGTTGTTACAAGTGAAAATGTCAAGTGACTAATCTCATTAAAGGAGCATAATGCGAATTAATAAAACATAGCAGTGAAATTGCAGGTGTATTGTTTGCTGAGGTGATGGACAGGTGCGACCCAGACAACCTCGGGCTTCGTCTCTCTAGATAATCATCCATTTCAGAACCGTGCTATATAATGAAAATACACACATCACATCGGAAGCATTTTATTCTTTAGTATTCAGTGTGAAAATGAAGCTTAATGTGCAAGTAAACAGTCTACAGTCTTTTTTAATTCATGTTACCGGGTGTAGAGAAAGTAGTTTTCAAGAAAAGTAAACTTTGATTGATTTAGCTGCAGCTGGAGGCGGACGTTATGCTGAAGATCATATTAAACCTGAAAACGAAGCGTTGGAGGGTCCTATAAGTTTCTCGAATATGCGTCATTCTGTCATCATTTCTGTATAAGACCTGCTGTATGTAAGTAAGTAAGTAAGCGTGAGAAGAAGAAAAAACATACAGAAGAAGAAGAAGAAAAAAAAAAAGGAGAAGATGCGGAAGCTAAAAATATAACAGCGGAGAAGTGACATTTCATCCAGAGGAGACGAAGATATTATACAAGAAGAAGAAGAAGAAGATGAAGATTTACTTTCTAATTTAAAAATATCATCAGTTTACATCAAATGTCACTTAACAAAGAGTCGTCTCTGTTAATCAAAATGTACAAAAACAACAAGAACCTTATATCAAACGTGTAGTTGTTGGTTCCTTCTTCAGTTTCTGGAGCTTCTTAATAAAATGCTCTACAGCCTCATATACGAGAGTTTAGGAGCCGCTCGTTAATATATATTATAATTTCTAAAGGTGTCTTCAGTTACGATGCTTTTGGGAAACACTTTTTCATCTTAAAGGGCATAAATAGGATCTCCAGTCACAGTGAATTAATATTTACTGCAAATTAAGTAGAAGAAGGTAGAAGTGTTTCACCTGTAGACTGTATGGATGTAGGGATTTTATCTACTGGTTTGGACTGGAGCCAGTTTGAAGCTCAAAGTCGCAGTTTAAGGTTTCCTTTATTGATTTTTACTGGCACTTTTAACCTTTAACTTTTAACCCTAAACCTTTGCAAACCAAGTACTTTATTATTATTTATTACTTATATAGACACATTTTTTTATTTTATTAGTCCAATTTTGGGGTATTTTTAGGCTTTTTTTCTCCTTACTGTGAAGGATCAATAAAGCATCTATCTATCTATCTATCTATCTATCTATCTATCTATCTATCTATCTATCAGACTCTGTAGTTTATGTTGTATTGTACACTTCCTGTTTTATTTTGAAAGTCTAGTCTTCCCCTATCTATCTATCTATCTATCTATCTATCTATCTATCTATCTATCTATGTCAGACTCTGTAGTTTATGTTGTATTGTACACTTCCTGTTTTATTTTGAAAGTCTATAGTCTTCCCGTGTGTTGACAGTTTTACTTCCCCTCTTTGTTCTTTTTCTCGCCTTTAGTTGATAACCTATTTGTTTCACCTGTGTCTTGCCTCCCTGTGTGTATACCCTGTGTGTATAACCCCACACAGTGCCATTTCCTTGCCAGATTGTCCTTCCTGTTTCCTGTTTGTTTCTTTGTGTAAGACCGGTTTGTTTTTTTGACCTTGGATTTTCTGCCTGCTCCTTGCCTGTTTTGTGTGCCTGATTTCTGCTAGCCTTTTATGTGTATGACCACCTCCACCTGCCTCACTTCCCCTTCTTGCAACTGGGTCCACACTCACCAGCCTTTACAGTCCCTCTATCTATCTTATAAATAAGGAATGTTGGGTGTCTCTCATGCTACCTCAATCCGAAACAAACACTGGTTTCAATGTCTCAAATCACATGCTTCTGTTAGTACTCTCCATATTTACTAGTGTAGTGCACACATTTCGACAGGTTAGCATTGCTTCAAATCAAACATGGCTGTTGCGCACTTACTGGAAATGACAACTAGCTCGTTAGCGCTAGTGCTGGGCGGTATGACCAAAAATGTATATCACGGTATTTTTCAAAATAAAAGCAGTTTCACGGTGTATGACAGTATTTATTTTTTCATGCATAATCAGCTGTTCATGACATCTTCTACTAGTTGAGAGAGGAACTACTACTCTACTGAAGTAGAGTGACTTAGGATGGACTATTTTACTGTCATGATGAGTGAATATTAGTAACATCAGAGCTGTCAACATATACTCTTAAAATATTTTAAATGTAAGAACAGAAGTACAAGATTTGAGACACGCACGAGTCAACAGAGCCTAAAATCGTGAAACTTTAATGGATAACAGTTGAGTTTGGTGGCAAATTCTCAACAATATACATAATATTCTTATTGTACGAATTTACATTAAGTTGCATTTAAGGAAACAGTTTTTTACTATATCCATGAGTGAAGAGGTGACATTAAAACTTAAAATATAATGGTGGGGGTGAGCCAACTGTCAATCACAGCTGTCAATCAACACACAGACACTGCAGACATCTAAACGAACACCAGCACCGACTTATTATAGCGTCTGAAATTAACAATTAAGAGCGTAATGAGTAATTAAAAATGGGAGTGAATTGGAGCCACCGCCTAATGACCCTGACGTTGCATTTAAGAGACTTCTACATCGGCTTCGTCCTCAAGTCTGTTTGTGTTTTTATAGTTTTCTATTTTTTGATTTAGTTTTTTATAGTTTTTCTTGCTTCTGCCTCATTGATTGGATGTTTTTTATTGCTTTTATTTTGTAATGTTAATGCATGTTTTTATGGTCTTTTATATAAAGATTTTATTCTTGTGAAGCACTTTGTGAATTTTAAAGGTGCTATACTGAATAAATGTGTTATTATTAGGTTGGGATAGGTTCATCACTCCAACATGCACACAGAAGGCTGCAGATATGTATTATGATATGTTTTTAAACACACAGGATTCAACATAAAACTGTAACTGTGTGGTTAACCTTCCTGTCGTCCTCCCGGGTTAAAATTGACCCCGTCTGTTTTGAGTTGGTTCCTTCTTGCCTTCCTTCCTCCCTCCCTCCCTCCCTCCCTCCCTTACCTCTTTCTCTCTTTCTTTCCTCCCTCCTTTACTTCCTCCTTCCATCCTTCCTCCCTCCCTTCCTTCTTCTTTCCCTTCCTCCCTTCTTCCTCCCTCCCTCCTTCCTTCCTCCCCCCTTTCCTTGCCCTCCTTTCCTTCCTTCTTCCTTGCTCCCTCCCTCCTTTCCTTCCTTCTTCCTCCCTCCTTTCCTCCCTCCTTCCTTCCTTCCTCCCTCTCTCCCTCCTTTCTTTCCTTCCTCCTTTCCTTCTTTCTTCCCTCCCTCTTTTCCTTCCTTCCTCCCTCTTTTCCTTCCTTCTTCCTCCCTCCTTTCCTCCCTCCTTCCTTCCTTCCTCCCTCTCTCCCTCCTTTCTTTCCTTCCTCCTTTCCTTCTTCCTTCCCTCCCTCCTTTCCTTCCTCCTTTCCTTCCTTCCTCCCTCTTTTCCTTCCTTCTTCCTCCCTCCTTTCCTCCCTCCTTCCTTCCTTCCTCCCTCTCTCCCTCCTTTCTTTCCTTCCTCCCTCTCTCCCTCCTTTCTTTCCTTCCTCCTTTCTTTCTTCCTTCCCTCCCTCCTTTCCTTCCTTCCTCCCTCTTTTCCTTCCTTCTTCCTCCCTCCTTTCCTTCCTTAACTCGAGGACAACAGGAGGATTAAAGTCACTCTGTAAAGACTGCGGTATATTT
This sequence comes from Scomber japonicus, assembly GCF_027409825.1. Taxonomy (NCBI): domain Eukaryota; kingdom Metazoa; phylum Chordata; class Actinopteri; order Scombriformes; family Scombridae; genus Scomber; species Scomber japonicus. Next base: position 7,304,056 of record NC_070591.1, on the reverse strand, counting down.
CCTACACAGTTCATCTCTTAATATTGCAGCTTTCAAGATTCACATCATACTTATTATTTCCTGTCGGCAGCAAGCTTTAGTGCAGACTCACCCTCCGTCTACTACTTACGGATGTCACTTTATAAACTATACATTCAATTAGAACAACATACAGCATCTTTAACCAGACTCTGGCTCTGTCTCGTTGCATCCGTCACACCCACGAATCAAACCCGCCGGGTGACGTCTCCGCTCAGCAAACGGCTCCATTTCCAAAAGAAGATGGGACTTTGAGTGACCGTGAACCAAAAGACGAGCAGCTTAAGCTACAGTGTGTGTGCGTGTGTGCGTGTGTGTGTTTGTGTGTGTACAAGCCCCGGGGGTAATATCACAGCTAGAAAAAAAAATGCATTTCCTGCAAGAGTTGCAGTCTTAAACAATATGCCCTAAATGCTCCGCATCCTCAAAGTAAACCTAATAACTCTGACACACAAGCTAACTGTGAAAAATATTATGCCTCTTTCATCGCTCGCAAGTGAACAAATGATAATTGCAGCAAATACATTCCTCCCAGCACCTATAATTTTGTAAACACCCAAACAGCTGCAAGTTCTCAGCCGCCTTCCTCCGCTTCCTCCCGATATGGAAACAAACTGCGTTAGACTGAAAAGGAGAAAATGACGAGAAGAAGAAGGAAAATCACAGAAAAGATAATCTGTGTGCTCTTATGTCGTCAGTGCCATATATATATACTATTCATATACTTTAGATAAATGCTTTTTTTTTTGCTATATTTAAAGATATTCTTCTAAAGATGCTGTGTTTTAAAAATCCTCATAACAATAATCACTCGTATTCAAATATTCACTCCGTAACCTCTCGATAGTGTCAATGCACACATTTTAAACCACAGATGTGCTGCAACCCTGAAATATTCCAGATATTATCCAGTGGAGCTGTGTGCATGAACGCAACTGTCAAAATGTAAAATAAAAAAAAAAACAGCTTGAGTTTACAAGTAAAGGAAGAAGAGACTGACAGTATAATGGGATATTTCAACAATAATGTAATCCTTGATCTGCTTTCATCACGATGTCAGAACGTCTCTTTGAACTCTAAACCTGAACCCTGAACCTTTATAAATAGAATTAAAATGTGTTTACTGAAATGTTTTGATCCTCAGGGCCACCGTAGTACTCTAGTAACCTAGACAACCTAAACATGTGCTGTACAATGCAGAAATGTTAATATCTTAAAGTAATCTAATACAATAATAAGTGTGGTTTATATGTTTGTTTCATTATGTGCTTGCCTTGTTTTTATAACTTAAATAAGTATTCCTCATAATTAGTCTACCCCAAGTCATATACATAAATAGGATAGACAAAATTAAATAAAATTATGAGACATTTTCTGTGAAATAAATTGAGACATTGATCAAATAACTACATATTATCCACAATAATGACATTAAAGCATAATAATAGCTGCCGTATTATAATAAATCTGCTTCAAACGTTGATTTCAATCATAAAAAAGTGAAAATATATTTTCAAAAATCAGCTTTTCTAATTGTGCTTTAACATATTAGTGATAAAATCATTGATCATTAGTGCTGCAGTGAAAGTGTGTGTGTGTGTGTGTGTGAGTCGAGCCGAGTCGTTTCCTGTTACCTCCTCGTTCTGCCTCTGCACTGTAACTAATCCGTGACCTTGGTCAGGAGGGTTTAAGGTGTTGTGTGGCAGGATAAACCCCCAAACCTCCCGGTGCCTCGTTAAGGGGGTCTGACTCACTCACCTGCTTGTGGTGGTGATCGTAGGAGTTGATGTGGTTGTCGTACTGTTGGTGCCTCACATACTGCTTATCGCACAGCTCGCAGTAGAAGCTGGAGTCTCCTTCCTCCTGCAGAGAGAGAGAGAGAAATAAAGTTAGGGGCTGTGTTTGAAACCGCATACTTCTATACTACATACTTCCATACTACACACTTCTATACTACATACTACACACTTCTATACTACATACTACACACTTCTATACTACATACTACATACTTCTATACTACACACTAAAGGACCAGATAGTAAGCAGACCGTTTACACTGTAGTAAACTACACGATTACCCACAATGCATTTGGTTCCTACTCGAGCTGAAATCATCAGGCTGAAGCTGATTTCATTTTAGCTCTAACTCTGTAAATAAACCACTTTATCCACATTTCTAACCTTTTTAGGAAGAAAGTAAAGTAGCCCTTTAGATCCACAATGTGACGCTAAATTGTCCAAATAACACCTGTTTAAAGTTTTGTTCCTGAGAATTCAGAGTTAGCTGTAGCGAGTAACGCACTTCCGGTTATTTTCACGAAATAAAACACCTGTTACCTTTTATTATTAACCCTCCTGTTGTCCTCAAGTCAAGAAAGGAAGGGAGGAAGAAGGAAGAAAGGGAGGAAAGGAAGGGAGGAAGGAATGGAAGGGAGGAAAGGAAGGACGGAGGAAATAAGGAAGGGAGGAAGGAAGAAAGGAGGGAAGGAAAGAAGGACGGAGGGATGAAGGAAGAACAGAAGGAAGGGAAGAAAGAGAGAGGAAGGAACAGTCAAAACAAACAGGGTCAATTTGACCCGGGAAGACGACAGGAAGGTTAAGAAAACCATAACGATAGAATTGGTGCTTTTATTTTGAAAACAGGAAGCGAATATACCCTTGCTGTAGCTCATCTGTGACGTTTATATTTTGGGGGTTTTCAGAAGTTGTGTTGCATCTTGGGTAATGTGAGTGTGAGTAGTCAGCTCTTGATGCATACTCTGCATTTCTGGAGAATCTAGTAAACCATCCAGGAACTTCTCACATACTCTAAATCACATACTACACAGTTGAAACACACTACATACTTCAAATGGCGTCAGAGTTAGTACGAGTAGTAGGAAAGTATGAGGTTTAGAACAGACTCAGGGTCTCACTTCTTGTATTGAGAGTCTTTATGATCGAGAGACTCATATCGATCTTCATTTTCCAGATTATAATGAGAAAACATTCAGATTTGATTTGTTCCAACTCTGATTTTATGTCAATAAGTGTTTTCTTCTTCTGCTGCAGAGAGAAACTGATGAGTACAGTAAACCGGAGGATGATGACTCAGAAAGTCTTCGTCTAATAGAAAGTGAAGAGTTATTGGAAGAAAAGGCATGCTGAGGTATTGATTAGGCTCCAGAATTCAGCTAATTAAGTGCAAAAGAAAGAAAACAACAGTGAAGGAGGGGAAGTGTGTTGCTTTGAGAGTTTAATCACTACATCAGTCTCTGTCAGTGTTTTCAAACATCGCTCAGTGGAAGGAAGGGAGTACATTTACTCCACTGCTACTGCACTGAAATACAAGTCTAAGGTACTTAACCCTCCTGCTGTCCTCAGGGGAAGGAAGGAAGGAAGGAGGGAAGGAAGGAAGGAGGGAGGAAGGAAGGGAGGGAGGGAGGAAAGAAGGAAGGAGGGAAGGGAGGGAAGGAGCAAAGAAAGAGGGAAGGAGGGGAAGAACAAAGGAAAAATTAAAGAAAGAGGAAGGAAGGAAGGAAGGAAAGAAGGACAAAAGGAAGGAAGAAAAGAAGGACGAAAGGAAGGAAGGAAAGAAGGACGGTAGGAAGGAAAGAAGGACGGAAGGAAAGGAGGAAAGAAAGAAAGAAAGGAGGGAGGAAGGGAGGAAGGAGGAAGGAAGGAAGAAAGGAAAGAAGGACGGAAGGAAGGACGGAAAGAAGGATGGAAGGAAGGACGGAAGGGAGGAAGGAAGGAAGGAAGGAAGGAAGGAAGGAAGGGAGGAAGGGAAGGAGGGAGGAAGGAAGGAAGGAACGAAATATTGTACTTTTCAATATATTTACTGTATTTAGCTGCTGTAGCTAGTTTTTACTTTACACACAAAATATGATTATTATAGATTAAAGAACCTGAATGGATTAGATTAGATTAGATTAGATTAGATTAGCTCAGTACATATATTTAACTACTACTGTATGAAGATACTTTCAGATATGTGTACATGAACATTTCTACTTTATGCTTCTTTACACAACTCCATTTAACTTTTCATTCTGTATTTATTTAGCTAGTTTTTACGTCTCGTTCTACACACAAAGTACGTCGTCATTAACCAATTAACCATGATGCATTATCATAGATTAAAGGCTCTGAATGTATTAGATTAGTTCAGATTAGATTAGAGTAGATTAGATTAGACGTAAAAAGGTTAGAGTTATGTAAAGCTACAGTATGCATGTTGAGATTCACGTTGGTTTTTTTCTTTTTTAGTTTTAGGATGTCTGAGACGAAAGCTGACAATGGAGGGAAAGAAACGGCGTCCTAGATCTCACTGTGAGGCGTTCACTGACGGCCGACGCGGAGCCAAAGGAAGCCCGAAGCTAATGTCAGAAATTTAAGGTTTGAATTCTTTACAATGTGACTTCTGCAAGAACCCACGACTACAAGACAAGACAAACCGATCTGACAGGAAGTGACTCAGAATAAAGTGGCTGCTGGGTTATTTAGTTAGAGTTGTTATGGATTAAAGTTTAGACGGAAACACATTTATTCTCCTTAATAAATCACAACAAGCAAAATGATGGAGGTAAAGAAATGAAAAAGACGTCATTCATCACGAAGTCCAACAGCCAACCGAGATCTTATTACATTTACACTGAATTCACTTTTATATGGATTAACCCTCCTGTTGTCCTCAAGCCAAGGAAGGAAGGGAGGAAGAAGGAAGGAAAGAAGGAAGTAAGGAAAGAAGGACAGAGGAAAGAAGGAAGGGAGGAAGGAAAGACGGAAGTAAGGAATGAAAGGGGTGGAGGAAGGGAGGGAGGAAAGGAAAGAAGGAAGGGAGGGAGGAAAGAAAGGAAGAAAGGATGGCAGGAGGGAGGGAGGTAGGGAGGGAGGGAGGAAGGAAAAGAGGAAGGGAAGAAGTAAGGAAAGGAGGAAGGACAGAAGGAAGGAAGGAAAGAGAGAGGAAGGAAAGAAAGAAAGAGAGAAGGGAGGAGGGAGGAAGAACAGACAGAAGGAAGGAAGGAAGGAAAGAAGGAAGGAAGGAAGGAAGGAAGGAACAGTCAAAACAGACAGGGTCAATTTGACCCGGGAGGACGACAGGAAGGTTAAACTGTAAATTGACTCAGAAATCTTCCAAAATTAACATTTTTTTAAAATCCTGAAGCATAAGATAAAAAAAAATAAATGAACTTTTTGGAGGGCTCAACTATTGAGTATTCTGAATCACTAATATTCCACATGATAATAGTCTTAATAGTAAAAATATAAAACTCAACATATGAACTGCAGCGTCTCAGCGGCCGTATGAGAGGAAACAGTGAGCGAGGCTTTCATGTCATGTTTGCATATTTATAAATCACGACTTTGTTTTTAAAAGCGTGCGTGTGGCCGAAGCAGAGCAGCTCGTAAAATGTGTTTATAGGAAACGTGTATTCATCATACTCAAGCTTTTCATTTGTTACCTGTCATACCGTGTGTGTGTGTGTGTGTGTGTGTGTGTGCTCATAGAGTTTGTCATGTGGAGTGATGCTGTCTCTATTGCTTCCGATGGCTAATGGGCCCTTCAATCACAACTATTGATCAGCAATCTGAGTGTCTGAGTGAACACACACACACACACACACACACACACACACACACACACACACACACACACACACACACATAAATATCTGCAATGCCACATACATCCAAAGCTTTTAATACAGCAGTGGGTCTTAAGCTCACACAGACATTCACAGATTTAACTTTTAGGCCTTTCTACACAGGAAGTGAAAGGCAAAGACACACACACACACACACACACATGCACACGCACACACACCATCTCCATTAATGGAAGATTGATTTATCTTTAAAAGTAGGGAACATTCAATCTGTGACACGACCTTCAGTGGAGGTCTGGGTGTGCGTGTGCGTGTGTGCGTGTCCGTGTGTGTGTGTGTGTCACAGTTCGAATAAGTTGGAAATTTCCAACTTTTTGTCCGCAGAGTGGTTAAAAAGCTTCCTGAACTCCATCCGAGAGAGAGAGAGAGAGAGCGAGAGAACGAGGAGGAAAGTAGGAAAGGAGGAGAGGAGGAGAGGAGGAGCCAGAAAAGACAGAAAAGACAAACAGCGAGCGAGCCAGACTGAAAATGTGACAGATGGAGACAAACAGAGAGACAGTGACAAAAGCAGAGGGGAAACACAGACAACCTCGTTTAATCCCTCATACCCCCCCACCCCCAAGACCAGCCGCCATCCCTCCCCTCCGCCCATTACCACCGGGATCTCCTCCTTCAGTCAGCATTAGCTCATCAGACAAGTGATCGCTGCAGCTACCGTAATCCCATTAAGTAACGAATTTATGCCGGCATTATTCTATTAGAGAACGAAACATTACATTTGCATTATTTAATCAAAGACGGCATTGGTTTGCATTATGTCATTAAAGATGTCGTTGGGTTGCATTAGCCCACTGAAGATGGGTTTGGATGTCCATTAAACATGGCTTGCTGGATAGCTTGGAAATTGCTGCTCAGTATAAAGTCAAATTAAAACACATTACAGTTTACAAGCTTTTTGGTACTCTCCGTGGCAACCACATAAAAGTCTACTGTTGTTGTGTTGTTGCTATGTTTGAAAATCTCACTTCTTCACTGCAGCCGAGAGAGAGTTTTCTCGAAGAGTTTTGTAGGAAATCGCTCAGCCCCGTAGTGTGAATGAATTTTTCAAAACCCGAAGGATAAACTCTCTTAGATGCACGCTGGTCAGAAAAATAAAATAAAACAAGAATACACGCTGCAAGCTAAACAAGATGTTAGCTTGTAAAACATGCTGAGAGGCTACAAGTCAATCATATTAACCCTCCTGTTGTCCTCAGGTCAAGGAAGGACAGGAGGAAGGAAGGAAGGAAGGAAGGAAGGAAGGACAGGAGGAAGGAAGGAAAGGAGGGAGGAAGGGAGGAAGGAAGGAAGGGAAGAAAGAAGGAAGGAAGGAAGGAATGGGGAAGGAAGGAAGGAGGGAGGAAGGAGTAAGGAGGGATGGAGGAAAAGAGGAAGGGAGGAAGGAGAGAAGGAAGGAAGGAAGGAGTTAGGAGGGAGGGAGGAAAAGAGGAAGGAAAGGAGTAAGGAAGGAAGGAAGGAGGAAGGGAAGAAAGAAGGAAGAGGGAGGGAAGAAAGAAGGAATGGGGAAGGAAGGAGGGAGGGAAGAAAAGAGGAAGGAAGGAGAGAAGGATTGGAGGAAGGAAGCAAGGAAGGAAGGACGGAAAGAAGGAAGGAAGGAAAGCAATGTTACTGCTTTCTTTCACTAAATAGTCGTAGCAGCATTTTCCCCAAAATGTTAGAAGTCTTGAGGTCTTGAGGAGGAAAGTTGCTCTCATTCACACACCTGACTCCACGGAGGAAAACGCTCCTGAACATTTAAGGGATAAAAGTGGCTTCAGACTAATCATTGGAGCTCCAGCAGTGAATAAAATGTCATAAAATGGTCAAAGATTGCTTCAAAATTACTTCAAATGACTCAAACCAACAATCCAAAGCCCAAAAATATTCAACTGATGACGATCAAAAGAAGGAAATTACTCCAATTTCAGCTGCAACCAGATCAAAATGGTTGCTAATTACATATAAAGTGTTTTTTTTTTTTTTTTTGCTTAATCTTATATAACACTGAGATCGAGGAGTCTGAGGAATAATCTGTTAATATGATCGACTTGTATCTCATTCAGTCGCCTCTCAGCAGGTTTTACAGGATAACATCTTGTTTAACTCTCCTGTCGTCCTCCCAGGTCAAATTGACCCTGTCTCTTTTGACTGTTCCTTCCTTCCTTCCTTCCTTCCTTCCTTCCTTCCTTCCTCCCTCCCTCCCTCCCTCCCTTCCTTCCTTCCTCCCTCCCTTCCTTGACTCGAGGACAACAGGAGGGTTAATCATTTGTGATCATTGAAAGTCTTTTTATCCTCCCAACTGCCCAAAACCCCAAATATATTCAGTTCCTTCCTTCCTTCCGTCCTTCCTTCCTTCCTTCCCTCCTTTCCTTCCTTCCTTTCCTTCCTCTCTTCTTTTTGTCCTCCCAACTGCCCAAAACCCCAAATATATTCAGTTTATTTTCATGTACGACAAAGAAATAAGCATCAAATCATCACATTTAAGGAAATCTGGAAACCTTCAATGTATTACTCAGTTCTCTGTTGATCAGCTAATTAGTTAAAAACCCTTCTTTCACACGTAGCTCCTGGTAAATAAGTAGGATAGCTTTTCATGCACTGTCAGCGATTTTGACTTTTCACGCATGCAGCTAGATTTAAGGAACATTTCATACGTCATGCTAATGTTGAAATAGACGAGGAGAACGGACAGTCAAGCAGATGCCGTTAGTCACTGTCAGTATGCTTTTTATAACTCATGGTATACAGTACGGTCAGCACTCAGGGAGAAGCCCAAGGTCAAAGGTCGCTAAGCTTGATGGAGACGGCGCCAGCAAGTCAGGACAAAAATACTTAGAGAGACCACAGCTCATGTTTTGTGTGTGAGGCAGAGCTTATATGATGATATATGAAACAGCTGTCAGGCCAGGAATCCAATATAAGATGCTTCCTCAAATACTCCAGACTGGACACGACGTCGCTACGCTACACATTTATTTTAAAGATGTCCGAAATCTTGATTTGCTACTCTCGCTATCGAGTGAACGAGTGAATAAAGGAGTGATTTCATTCCAGATGCAGCCCAGATGTACAGATGTGTATTAACCCTTGTGTCGTCCTCCCGGGTCAAATTGACCCCGTTTTATTCTTCTTTCCTCCCTTCCTTCCTTCCATCTGTACTTTCTCCACCCCCCTTTCTTCCCTCCTTCTTTCCTTCCCTCCTTCCTCCCTCCTTTCCTTCCTTCTTTCCTTTCCTTTCCTCCCTTCCTTCCTTCCTCCCTCCTTTCCTTCCTTCCGTCCTTTCCTTCCTTATTTCTTCCTCCCTTCCTTCTTTCCTCCCTCACTCCTTCTCTTTATTTCCTCTGTCCTTCTTTCCTACCTTCCTTCCTTCCTTCTTTCCTCCCTTCCTTCCTTCCTCCCTCCTTTCCTTCCTTCTTTCCTTTCCTTTCCTCCCTTCCTCCCTCTTTTCCTTCCTTTCCTTTCCTCCCTTCCTCCCTCTTTTCCTTCCTTCTTCCTTCCTTCCTTCCTCCCTCCCTTCCTTCCTTGACTCGAGGACAACAGGAGGGTTAAATAAAAAAAATGTCATACTGACACTATACTTTCCGAAATCTTGATTTGCTGCTCACTATCGAGTGAACGAGTGACTAAAGGAGTGATTTCATTCCAGATGCAGCCCAGATGTGCAGATGTGTATTAAATAAAACAATGAGGCTATTTTTGTCCAGTGCCAGCGTTCTTATAATTTAATATTCAAGTTTTCGAGACAACGCAATCAGCTGTGAAAACTTTAGCAAGACGACTGTAAACTAGTTTTGGATTCGATTACGCCATCTCTCGAGTCTCTGTGATTGGTTTACTCGCTCCATGTGGCAGCAGACGGATGTTAACCCTTTACGTGCTTCTCTCTGCTTTCCTTCACTAAATAGTCGTTCCAGCATTTTACCCCGAAATGTTACGAGAATAAAATATATTAATTAACCCTCCTGTTGTCCTCAGGTCAACGAAGGAAAGGAGGAAGGAAGGAAGGAAGGAATGAGGAAGGAAAGGAGTAAGGAAGGAAGGAATGAATGAGGAAGGAAAGGAGTAAACAGGGAGGAAAAGAGGAAGGAATGAGAGAAGGATTGGAGGAAGGAGGGAAGGAAGGAAGGAATGGGGAAGGACCTTCCTCCCTTCTTTCTTTTCCTCCCTCCCTCCCTCCTACCTTCCGTCTTTCCTTTCCTCCCTCCTTTCCTTCCTCCTTTGTTCCTCCCTCCCTCCCTTCCTTCCATCCTTCCTTCCTTCCTTCCTTCCTCCCTCCCTCCCTCCCTCCCTTCCTTCCCTCTTCCTCCCTTCCTTCCTTGACTCGAGGACAACAGGAGGGTTAACCCTTTATTGGACAAATAATTATATTTGGTAACTTCTGTAAATATCCCAAAATATCCTTCCTTCCTTCCTTCCTTCCTTCCTTCCTTCCTTCTTTCCTTCCTTCCTTCTTTCCTTTCCCTGCCTTCTTTCTTCCCTTCCTCTTTTCCTTTCTCCATCTCTCGTTCCTTATTTCCTCCGTCCTTCCTTCCTTTCCTTCCTTCCATCTGTCCTTCCTCCCTCCCTCCTTCTCTCCTCCCTTCCTTCTTTCCTTCCTCCATCCTTCCTTCCTTCCTTTCCTTACTTCCATCTGTTCTTCCTCCCTCCCTCCTTCTCTCCTCCCTTCCTTCTTTCCTTCCTCCACCCCCCTTTCTTCTTCCTTCCTCCTTCCTTCTTTCTTCCCTTCCTCCCTTCCTCCATCCCCCTTTCTTCTTCCTTCCTTCTTTCCTCCGTCCTTCCTTCCTTTCCTTGCTCCCTCCTTCCTTCCCTTCATCCTTCCTCCCTTCCTTCCTCCCTTCCTTTCAATGAGTGTCCTATAAAGGGTTAAAATCAGTGTGTGAAATATGAGGTTTATACTGTAGAGCAGCAGTGATTAGTTGATTAGTTGATTAGTTGAAACCATTTTTAATCCTTTTTTAAATCATAAACATTGAGCATTTTCTACTTTCAGCTTCTCAAATGTGATGATTTAATGCTTTTTATTGTCTAACATGAGGATAAATTGATTTTCTGGGTTTTTTACTGTTAATCTAACAAAAAGAAGACACATTAAAGACTTTAACTGTGGTTAAATTATAACAGGCGCTGGCTCATTATTTCCTAACGTTTTTACAGACAAAGAGCAATTAAATGATTTATATGGAAAATAATCATTAGTCGCAGCCTTTTGTCGTCTATAGCAACAAAAATCAAGACGCCAAAAAAAACCCAGGAAATGCTCTTCCTGGTTTTTTTTTAAAAACAAACAACTAAAGCTTTAAAATAAAAAACTAACCCACAGCTTTTCTTTCTTCCCCATATTCTTAAAAATGATTATGAATTAATTACCAAACATTTTCCTGTACATTAGTGGCACAGTACGCTCCGTTACTTTCTTTCTTTCTACTCTCTTCCTCTCCTTTCCTCCTCTTTTTTTTTTTTGTTTTTTTGTTAAGAAAACAAAACAAAAACAAGTCTCGTCGGTTCAACTGTGAGTAGAAAAACAAAAAGGGGGGGCGCCCCTCTCTGATCTTGACCCACATCCAATTTCTAATAAACGAACAAGAAGCAACTCACTGGCCCAATTAACAGACCCGGCAAAGTACACATCAAGTCAACCCGAAGGGGGGGGGGGGGGGGGAGGAAGGTAGGAGGGAGGAAGGGAGGGAGGAAAGAGGGAGGGAAGAAGGAAGGAGGGAGGGAAGGAAAGAAGGACAGAAGGAAGGAAGAAAGGGGGATGGAGGAAGGAAAGAAGGAAGGGAGGAAAGAGAGAGGAAGGAAAAAGAGAAGGAGGAAGGAAGGAAGGAAGGGAGGGAGGAAAGAAAGAAGGAATGAAGGAAAGGAAAGGAAAGAAGGAAGAGAGGAAGGAGGGAAGGAAGGAAGGATGGAGGAAAGAAGGAAGGAAGGTAGGAGGGAGGGAAGGTAGGAGGGAGGGAAGGGGGGGGTGATTTTCACATTTTCACATTTTCACATGGACTGGAGGCAAAGAGAGGAGCTGCTCTGTTACACTGTGGAGTCTCTTTCTGAACATTGTAGTTGGTTTGCTGCTAATATGGAAGTCTGGATGTCTTCACAACAAATTAATAAACTCCTGGTTGCCACTCGAAGACCAGAACAGCCCTCTAATATAATATAATATAATATAATATAATATAAAATAATATAATATAATATAATATTTTCCTTAGATGTAAGCTTGAGTGCATTGGGTCAATTACTTCTTTTCTTTTCCTTTCAATTAGATGAATGCACTTATTCTGATTGTATGGAGGTTGATGGCCACCAAACACACACACACACACACACACATACATGCATACACACACACACACATGCATGCACACACACACACACACACACACACACACTAATTTCATTTCCCTTTTTAATTTAAATCTTTATTGTCCCAGAAGGTTTTCTTTTTGTTTGTTTGTTTCCCCCCCAACAGGATTTATGATGAAAAACATACGATAATAAAAACAGATTAAAACTACACAGAAGATTACAGCTGCATGAAATATACAGACCACCCCCGTCCGCCCCCCCCCCCCCCCAAAAAAAAAAGAAAAACCCAGAACAAAGCAAACAATAGCTCCGTATAGTCCTATAAAAGAATTTGATTACCAATAGAAAATATGATGTTCTTACACAGATTGAAAGCAGCAAAGAAAAAATCAAGTCGTTAAACTGCAGCGGGGATAAAATGATCTCTTATTCTTTTTTTTTTTTTTTTTTTTGGCACGGTGAGATGTTACCCAGAAGGCTCATACACACACACACACACACACACACACACACACACACACACACACACACACACACACACACACACACACACACACACACGGGCCTCGACGGGGCTGACCGGGGGACAAAGCAGCAGCAGCGGCGGCATCAGCTTTCCTCTCCATACACTTCTCAGGGTTTGAGTCAGTTTCTTTTTTTTTTTTTTTTCCAGCTTGTACGCCCGTAACCTTTTTCCTGGCTCACTGATCTGTTCTTTATTGCTTAAAGGCAAAGCCGAGCCGAGCCGAGCCACAATTAAAAAAAAGACCGGTCAAAAGTATTCAATGAGAACTCTGGAGTGAAACAATGTTAAAAGACACAAGAGCTGCAGATTGATGCAGATATTCAGCCGCTGATTAAATGTTCTTATCTTTTTTTATCACAGTCGGTTTCAAAAGAGGGTTGAGACCTCATCTTAAGTTTCTTTTTTTTTTTTAAAAGCAACGCACTGATGATGAATCTGCCTCATCACAGGAGCTCAAATTGATTAACATAAAGGCTTTTTCTACTTCTACTTACTTCTACTTCCTTCCCTTCCTTCCTTCCTTCCTTCCCTCCCTCCTTCCTTCCTTCCTTCATCACTCCTTTCCTTCTTCCCTCCCTCCCTTCCTTCCTTCCTTTCTTCCTTCCTTCCTTCCTCCCTCCCTCCCTCCTTCCTTCCTTCCTTCCTTCCTTCCTTCCTCCTTTCCTTTCCTTTTCTTCCTTCCTTCCTTCTTCCCTTCTTCCTCCCTTCCTTCCTCCCTCCCTCCCTCCCTCCTTCCTTTCCTTCCTTTTTCCTCCCTCCCTTCCTTGACTCGAGGAAAGTCTTCGTTTTGTCCTCCCAACCGCCCAAAACCTCAAATATATTCAGTTCCTCCCTCCCTTCCTTCCTTCCTTCCTTCCTTCCTTTCTTCCTCCCTCCTTTCCTTCCTTCCTTCCTTCCTTCCTCCCTCCTTTCCTTCTTTTTATTGACATGTACGCCCGTAACCTTTTAACCTGATCTGTTCTTTATTGCTTAAAGGCAAAGCCGAGCCGAGCCGAGCCACAATTAAAAAAGAACGGTCAAAAGTATTATCTTTTTTTTTTTTTATCACAGTAGGTTTCAAAAGCGGAGTAACAACACACTGATGAATCTGCCTCATCACAGGAGCTCAAATTGATTCACATAAAGGCTGTTTCTACTTCTACTTTCTCTCATATTATAAAAAAAAAAAAAAAAAAAAAATTAAGAAATTGACCTAACTTTACCCCAGAAAAACTTGATAGAAATGTCTATCTACATACTGGCTGTGGTTAGTCATTAGTGTTAAGAAACTACAAGCTCGGAGAAAGAACATAACCCTGAGGGAGAGACGGAGGAGAAGAGAGATCTGTCAGTAAGAAAGTCATTTACAGGAGCTGTGAAGGAGAGAGAGAGAGAGAGAGAGAGAGAGAGAGAGAGAGAGAGAGAGAGAGAGAGAGAGAGAGAGAGAGAGGAGATTCACTTCACACGTCTCCACACTTCAGACTTATCAAGCCAGTTATAAGACATCGAAAATCAAATTAGTTACAGCCGACAGCTTTGTTTCAGCAAAAGTAATACATTTCAACATATTGAGCTGAGATGAAGATTATTTGATGCTTTTTTCCCTCCTCCCTCTCTCTCTCTCTCTTCTCCTTCTTTCCTGAAGTTAAAAAAAGAAACACATAAAAGTCAAAAAGCATCTTAATGAGGAGTTAACAGTCAAACTCTGCAGCAGCTGTGAGGAATAAAGGTTTTAGCCCCTTTTGGATTTGCTGTTTTCCTGTTTTGGTTTTAGCTCCCTCACTTCCTGGTTTCGACAAAGACCGCATCAGCCGTTCAACAGTAAACAAAATCAAGACAAGTCGAGCGCACGCTAACCGTCGAGCATCAAACGGCAGACACGACATAAACAAGCCGCTGGTGAGGAAAGTGGAACATCACGAGCTTCTGAAGAGTTGTTTTTTTTTAAAAAGATGAGATCAAAACAGAGCTCAAAGGAGAGTGAATAATTAAATTAATCAGAAACATAATTTAGGATGCTCGGGTTGCTGTGTGTCAGCTGGATGTGAGAATAGACCGACTGTTTCCGAACGCATTAGCATTTTATAAACCAAGTGTGCTACGTCAGGGCTTGGGTTTCTCTACATTTGTTTTTAGGTTTCTTCTATTTCTCTTCTTCAATGGCAGCAAAACAGAAATAAAATATATTAATTAACTCTCCTGCTGTCCTCAGGTCAATGAAGGACAGGAGGAAGGAAGGAAAGAAAGGTGGAAGGAAGGAAGGAAAGAAGGAAGGAGGGAGGGAGCAAAAGAGGAAGGAAGGAGAGAAGGATTGGAGGAAGGAAGGGAGGGAGGGAGGGAGGAAAAGAGGAAGGAAGGAAAGAAGGATTGGAGGGAGGAAGGGAGGGAGGGAGGAAAGAAGGAAGGAAGGTAGGAGGGAGGGAGGAAGTGAGGAAAGAAGGAAGGAAGGAAAGGAAAGAAGGAAGGGAGGAAGGAGGGAAGGAAGGAAGGTAGGAGGGAGGGAGGGAGGGAGGGAAGAAGGAAGCAAGGGAGGGAGGAAGTGAGGAAAGAAGGAAAGGAAAGGAAAGGAAAGAAGGAAGGGAGGAAGGAAGGTAGGAGGGAGGGAAGAAGAAGGGAGGGAAGGAAGGAAAGAAGGAAAGGAAGGAATGAGGGAAGGAAAGAAGGACAGAAGGAAGGAAGAAAAGGGGAAGGAAGGAAGGAAGGAAGGAAGGAAGGAAGGAAGGAAGGAAGGAACAGTCAAAACAGACGACAGGAAGTGTGTCCAGAGTTACTTTAACGACCAAACAAAGATTTCAGATTCATTATTTCAAGTATGTGATTCATTAGAGTTGCAATTTAAACTGTTTTCTCATTAACAGTCGCTAAAAATAATCTCAGATTCTTGTGATAGTTTAAAAAAAAAAAGAAAAAAAAAGGTCATGACTAATAAGAAGCCAGTTCAGACCACAGCGAAAGAAAACCAGGCAACTAATAAAAGAATAAAAGTGAAGGATAACGTCAGTGTTCACCTCCGCTATCCTCCCATGTGTCCTCACGTCATGTTGAAACTACAAGAGGAGGAGGAGGGGGAGGGGGGAGAGGGGGGCAGCGGGGGGGTTTGGCTGCTTTTCATGTCTTTACCTCTGGGGAGCGTCTTGCTGCTCACTCAGCTGTTGGGGTTGCTGCATTTCGGTTAGCCAAAACAACTTCCCCAGTTTGTACACGCGGGGGAAAACTCATGGATTACTTCTACTACTTTTCCTTTTTCCTTTTTCCTTTTTTTTTTTTTAAACATGTTGTCAGAGTCCAATCACGCTGGTAGAGGCTCGAGTCGTGCGCTGAGGGACTGCAGCAAACAGCGGCAGAGGCTGGACTAGCTGGGACTATAAAAGGGCCGAGTCGACTCTGCTGCAGTGAAGGAGGGAGGAGGGGGGCGGGGGGGTCAGTAACAGCAGCAGGGGGGTGAAATTTACCGAAGAGGTGAAATGAAAGAAAAGATATTATAGATTAGAGCAAAAGAGTTTCAGCTGACTCTACCTAGCGAGCGGTAACTGTGTGATTTGGTTTCTGCACTTTTACCGTAATGGCTGGAGAAGCTGCACCCACTGAAATAAAAATGATAACCATCCTCAATATTGGTTTGGTTTGGATCCAGATAGGGAGGAAGAAGGAAGGAAAGGAGGAAGGAAAGAAGGAAGGAAAGGAGGGAGGCAGGAAGGTAGGAGGGAGGGAAGGAAGGAAGGGAGGATGGAAGGAAAGAAGGAGGGAGGGAGGAAGGAAGGAAGGAAAGGAAGGGAAGGAAGGAAGGAAAGAAGGAAGGAAGGGGGGAGGTAAGGAAGGAAAGAAGGACAGAATGAAAGAAGGACAGAAGGAAGGAAGGAACAGTCAAAACAGACGGGGTCAATTTGACCCGGGAGGATCAATAGTAGAAGTTCAGTAATAAGAATTCAAGGCTTATAATTGAGTCTAATGTTTCTATTTATCCAGTTTTGACTCCAGTATAAAGAAATCAAGCAACGGCACAACAACCTTCTTGGAGATGATATATGAACGTTCCCATCAGGACCTTTTTTGTCTCCGTGCTTCTTCTCTTCCTGCCAACATGGCGTGACATGCTAAACATAGCGTGACGCTAAACATGCTAAACATAGAGCACACGACGTCGGCTCAGTGGGACAAAATCTCTGAACAGTGGATCCGCACAGTTTCAGTCACTATATTGAAACTACACGAGCTCCAGCACGGAGACGACATCCATATTTTATCAGGACGACAAAGACTAAAGGATGTCGCACAGCTGGCGGCGGAGAATGAAACTATTCCTGCAATTTTCATGACTGTGACCGACCCTCGTTTTTGCCCCCCGATGTCGAAAATAACATGATTACAGATGCAAAAAAAAAAGAAAGAAAGAAGAAAAGATGTCAAGCGGAGTCTTCTGTTTGATTTGAATCCACGTGAATGTTAGAAATGGAGTCTCGAACATCGGGAGAGATGGAGGGAGAGATGGAGGGAGAGATGTTGGGTGTGGATGTGTGCTGGAGCCTAAAGACCTGAGAGATCTAACATATGGCGGTGCGTCTGGCTTTATGGCAGTAATGCAGAATGTGATGCATATTTGATAAGTTGTGTTGTGTAAAGAGGATGAGTAACATTTCCAAACAGCATTTATATAAAAAAAAAAGAAGAAATATCCAAATGATGAATTTGAAGTATAGCTCATCGAAACAGCTTCAACATTCAGCCAAATACTGAGTTAGAGAGATCTGTCTTTAGAAGATGAAGTTAAAAAGTATACTTAACATTTCTGAGTTTGGGTGAGATGTTACTTTAACCCTCCTGTTGTCCTCGAGTCAAGGAAGGAAGGGAGGGAGAAGGAAGGAAAGGAGGGAGGGAGGGTGGAAGGAAGGAAGGAAGAAAGGAGGGAAGAAGGACAGAGGAAAGGATGAAGGGAGGAAGGTAGGAAAGGAAGGGAGGAATGTAGGGAAAGGAAAAGAGAGAAGGAGGGAGGAAGGAAGGAAAGGAAGGGAGGAAGGTAGGGGGAGGAAAGAAAGAGAGAAGGAGGGAGGAAGGAAGGAAAGAAAGAAAGAGAGAAGGAGGGAGGAAGGAAGGAAAGGAAGGGAGGAAGGTAGGGGGAGGAAAGAAAGAGAGAAGGAGGGAGGAAGGAAAGAAGGAAGGGAGGAAAGAGAGAGGAAGGAAAGAAAGAGAGAAGGAGGGAGGGAGGAAGGAAAGGAAGGGAGGAAAGAGAGAGGAGGGAAAGAAAGAGAGAAGGAGGGAGGAAGGAAAGAAGGAAGGGAGGAAAGAGAGAGGGGGGAAAGAAAGAGAGAAGGAGGAAGGAAGGAAAGAAGGAACAGTCAAAACAGACGGTTGTGGTGGTGTAACCATAAAAATGTAAAAAAAAAAAGTCCTTTCTTTCTTTTTAGAGAGTAAAACGAACAGATGTGATGCTCGGAGCCATCGGAGAGGTTGAATTACACAATATTGTTATATAAGATTAAAAAATACACTTATAGGAATAATACTTCCTGTTTATGTTCTCTTGATGCAGCTGTTAGGTATGTTAGGTTGTTGTATTTCAATGAAACTAAACTTTTAAATGAATTTCTAAGATTGCCTCCATTTTTGATTTTTCTCCATCATTAATAACAAAGAGACAACCAACCTTCGCTTCTTCCTCCTCGATGAGTCAAACCGTTTTATCCTATTTTATTTCCTACTTTGTTTTTTGGTTTTTTTTAAAGTTTGTTGGTCTTTCTCATTGCTCCGGTTCAACCCTTCAGTGTTTTCATCCCTTCAGTGTCTGGTTAATTACAACAAGTTAACCTAATTATCCTGATGGGACATTACGTAATGCAGAACTTCGATTGACCTCGGTCAGGAACCAGGTAATGGTTGCCACGGCATCAACAGGTCTCTAGTGTAACTGCATCCTGTAATGAACCATTTCCCTCAGTAATAACCTGGTCATCTGCACGTCTAAAGATTTACAGACATTGTGATTAAAAATGGTCTAAATTTGGTTAAAAAGTGGAAGTTATTTCAGACATGTTTGATTTAATTAATGTATTTTAAGTTGAATTAGGTCATAATTACATACATAATTACTATTAAAGCTTAAATTAAACATTAAAACTATCTGCATCTGGATATATTATAATATATGTTAATACTGTTGTAAATAATTCAACATATTGCTCCAAATATCACCAAATAATCCATTAACAGCCATAAAATCAGCTTTATTTATTTATTGGAGTTGAAGGTTATTTAATATATTATATGTATTTATTATTTACACTTCTAATATAATAAAGCCATATAAATTGGAAGTTGAGGATCATGTTAAAGATATATATAACTGTGTAAGGAAGAGAGGAAGAAGGAAGGGAGGAAGAAGGAAGGAAAGGAGGAAGGAAGGGAGGAGGGTGGAAAAAGGAAGGAAAGGAGGAAGGAAGGAAAGAAAGAAGGAAAGGAGGAAGGACGAGAGGAAGAAGGAAGGAAGGGACGAAGGAAAGGAGGAAGGAAGGGAGAAAGAAGGAAAGGAGGAAGGAAGGTGAGGAAGGAAGGAAGGGATGAAGGGAGGGAGGAAGAAGGAAGGAGCTGCTGTTAATGCTATAATGTTTTGTGAAATACTCTTAAAGCCAAATTATGATCCCTCAGAATAGCAACAGTCCAAATGTGTTTATGGTTGTTCTGAACGGCTTCACCCAAAATACGGAGTGAACAGCTGAGTGTCACAAACGAGGGGGGGGGGGGGGGGGGGGGGGGGGGGGGGGGGGGGACGTGACTTTGTTTAAACACGGAGATAACAGCACATCTTTTAAGACAGCCTCTCCTGGAGGGCATTCATAGTGTTTCTTAATGTTTCACTTCTTCACATGAAAACTGTCACAAGTAGTAAGAAGTCAACATTTAAAAAGTTTCAATTCAATGAATATCGCTCCGAGCAGAGAGAGAGAGAGGAGACTCCAACCTGGATCCTCTTAGTGTTGAACTGAATCACTAAAGCTGATAATAGTGAAGTGAAGTATAGTGAGTATAAGAGTGTTTTTATACGAGCTTCTGGGTTTTTAACTCTGTGACTTTAACAGGAAACACAAACACTGCGGCTACTTTTACTTCAGTTTCTATGTCAGCAGCTTCTCACGACTGCTGCTCATCTGCTCAGCACTAAGAGTCCAAATAATAAGTAAGGACTAAGGTTGCAAAGGGGTTGAAACTTTCCGATACATTTCCGGAAACTGGGGAATTTTGGAAGTATTACAAGCTGGGGAAACTCTCCATTGGAATTATGACCATATATTTGGGAATTTATAGGAATTAACTGGATATTTGGGCTCATTGATACAAACTGTATCAACTGTATACAGACATAAATATCATTTTGTCATAAGCAGACATGAAAACTAATACAATTTTAAAAAACAACATTTTAAAGCACCCTGATGGTCCAGTGGTTAGAGCTCATGCCACATAATCACAGCGACACAACTTTAATCCTTTATTTAATTAACCCTCCTGTTGTCCTCGAGTCATGGAAGGAAGGAAAGGAGGGAGGAAGGAAAGGAGGGAGGGAGGGAGGAAGGAGGGAGGGAGGGAGGGAGGGAGGGAGGAAGGAAGGAAGGAAGGAAGGAAAGAAAGAAAGAAAGAAAGGAGGGAGGGAGGAAGGATGGAAGGAAGGATGGATGGAAGAACGGAAGGAAGGAAGGAAAGGAGGAAGGAAGGAAAGAAAGGAGGGAGGGAGGACGGAGGGAGGAAGGAAGGAAGGAAGAAAGGAGGGAGGAAGGAAGGAAAGAAGGTAGGATGGAAGGAAGGAAGAAAGGAGGTAGGAGGGAAGGAAGGAAGGGAGGAAAAATCAGTCAAAATAGACGGGGTCAAATTGACCCGGGAGGACGACACGAAGGTTAAACAACAAAAACATGAAATCCCCACAAAAAGTTTCCATCTTTGAAACTTCCCAGAGTTGTGCAACTATATCTCTCACACAGCTCTTTCTTCATTGATTTAAACCGACTCAAATTAAAGCTGAGACTTTGCATTTTAATGTCGGACCCATTATTTTATTTCAAATTGAAGAAGAAGAAGAAGTGCCTGAAGAACAAAAGCCGGTTAGAAACACCGTCTGGAGTGTGTGTGACTTTATTTCATGCACCTTGAAAGTGTGTCTGCATCAGGTGGGTCCGTCCGAGGCACTTATTCTTCTTTCTGTTCCTCATTTGTTACGTTGCTTTCGGACAAAAGAGTCTAACGAGTGAACAAATGTTAAGAAATGTACTTTACTAGCGGAGACGTCGAGCTTTGACTCAGCAGCACAAAGCGGAGGAACTGTTGAGGTACAAGAAAAGAGACGGCAAAGGTCGAGAATTCAAATCCCACAAAAAAAAAAAACAACCTCAAGACTTTAACCCCTTGTGTCGTCCTCCCGGGTCAAATTGACCCCATCTCTCTTTTGACTGTTCCTTCTTTCTTTCCTTCCTTCCCTCCTTCCTTCCTCCCTCCTTACTCATTTCCTTCCTTCCTTCCTCCCTCTTTTCCTCCTCTCCTTCCTTCCTCCTTTCCTTCTCTCCTTCCTTCTCTCCTCTTTTCCTTCTTTCCTTCCTTCTCTCCTTCCTTCCTTCCTTCCTTCCTTCCTCTTTTCCTCCTTTCCTTCCTTCCTTCTTTCCTTCTGTCCTTCCTTCCTCTTTTCCTTCTTTCCTACCTTCCTCCTTTCCTTCTCTCCTTCCTTCCTCCTTTCTCTCCTGCCTCCCTTCTCTCCTTCCTTCCTTCCTCTTTTCCTCCTTTCCTTCCTTCCTTCTTTCCTTCTGTCCTTCCTTCCTCTTTTCCTTCTTTCCTTCCTTCCTCCTTTCCCTCTCTCCTTTCCTTCCTTCCTCCTGTCCTTCCTTGACCTGAGGACAACAGGAGGGTTAAGTTATGTTTATGTAATTTAACGTCCGTAATGTATTATTATGACCTGAGGAAATAGCTCGCTCAGCCGACGTGGATTTAAGGTGGACTTGATACGATGGTTTTGCCTCATTAAGCGATTACTGGGTCGGTTTGACGGCTCGATAGTTAGAGGGCAGAAAGTGCTGCAGGAGACCGCTGTTCACTTCATGTTTCCACATCATGTCAACAACAAAGTTTAGCAGTTTTCTTTAACTTCCTGTCACAATACAAATATTTAAAGTAATGAAAGTAAATATAAGGCCTGATTTACTAAAGGTTTGGAGTGTAAAACATGTGTAAAATTGACATCACCCTTAAAAAAGTGTGATAGCTGCACATTAAGGCTTGTGTCTTTCAATGTAGGAGATAATACGAGCTGTCCATTTAGTCCAGCCCTCGCAACCATAGCAACCACCCCGCTCCGCCCATGGCCCCGCCTCATGTCCATATAAGTAGAATCCGTGTTTTTATTTTTCCCAGCATGCACCTGAAATTTTCAAGATGGCGCTGCCTAGATCCGAAACTATTGGCTTCCGAGCAGCAGTCCACAAACCAATGGGTGACGTCATCAAGAGTCAGCCCGGCTTCCTGTTTCCTAGAGCTTCTCCTAAAATGACTTTGCACGCTTCAATGCCTCTTTGCACGTACAATCCTGTTTTTAACTTTTACTCAAAATGAGAGAATATAATCCTTTCTTTGGGCCTCCTCCAAAACACCAACGAACCAAACAATGCAAGTGAGGGTGAATAACCCCAGCCAAGTTATCGCTAATTAGCAGTTAGCATCTTTCCAAACCACAACTCAACATACCTGACCTGACATATGACTCAATATGGAGATTAAATAGACAAAGATGAGCCTAAACAGACATATAATTAACTCTATTATCACAACCAAACCAAAAGATATCAACCAAGATGTAAATAAAGAAACTATCTACAACCAAACTAACTGTCAAATCATAAAAAAAACAAAACTTAAAAGTCTCAAAACTCAATTTAAATGAGCTGCATCCCAAAAAGACCAGACTGCCTTCTGGCACAGCATGTTGGCCTCTTCCATTTCCTGTCTGCCGCAGTATAAAAGGCCATCTTTACTGGCGCTGCTTCCTTTTTGGCCAGGGGAGAACTGGTCCGACCCATGAAAAAGAGGTAAAACATAATTTAATGTGTGTGTGCTGAATTAAAACAAAAGACTATGGGCCTGATTTAGTAAGATCCCAAATAAAGAGTTCTTCATTGTGTGTGCAGTGCAACAGATTTGCATGTTTGGTTAGAGTGTGTTTACTAAGAACTGTGTAAATGACAACAGGTGCAGACAGCAACCCTCATTTAAGTGCAAAATAAAGTTTGATCCCATGAAATTAGAGGTTCTAGTGGAAGAGGTTAATAAAAATATTGAGTTACAGAAAAATAATCTGAATATTACCAGAAAAAAAGGCTATGTGGGAGAATATTTGCGACAAAGTCAATGCTGTTAGTACCGAAAATATTCCAAATAAAAACATATTAACCCGTTCTCTGCGTATTCTGTCATTGTACAAACACTTTCCCTTTAAGTGTGTTATTTATAGATGCAGTCACCATCACCAAACTGACCTTCGAGTTTGGTCAATCACAATGCATGCGCTCAATAATAGTATATATTCTAATTTTCTCCTCCCTGTATTTTGCACACTGGGGTTAAATCGCCCCATATTCATTATGTTTAACCCATAGACTGTATAAAAGAAATGGACGTAACATCCGTGACGTCACCCATTGGTTTGTGGACTGCTGCTCGGAAGCCAATAGTTTCCAATCTAGGCAGCGCCATCTTGAAAATTTCAGGTGCATGCTGGGAAAAATAAAAACATGGATTCTACTTATATGGGCATGAGGCGGGGCCATGGGGCGGAGCAGGGAGGTTGCTATGGTTGCGAGGGCTGGATCTCGAGGACATTGGTCAATCAACCTGTCAATCAGGACGTAGCCACGCCCTAATGCATACCCTGCTTTATCGTCTAATATAAAATCAGGGAGGCCAAAATGTCCCAAATGAACATCATACTGCATTGAAGAAGGCTTTAAACTAGCGATTGAGACCATAAACACATTTTGAAAACGTTTACTGAGGTTAGAAATCAAGTGAGAAGTTGGTGAATTCTCCATTGACTTGTATAGAGACGGTCGCCCCCTGGTGGCCTTTTGATAGAATGCAGCTCTAAGTTACTTCCACGTTGGCCTCATTTCAGAGGACCAGAGCTCCCCGCCTGGTTTAAATATGACCCTACAAGTCAATGCAAGTCTGATTTTTAACCCTCTTAGATACAAATTGACCTCAGCTTTAAGTTAAAGGCCTCTAGTGTTGACGATACGTTTGCTTAACTTGCCTATATTTTCTATTTTGCAAGAATAATTTAGCTAATTTGAAACTAAATTGTAAATACATGTGTTCTCAAGCCTTAGTGGCATTAACCATGTTTCATATTATCTCTCTCTAACCAGAAACAACTTTGTCACACACCATAAAACTTAATTATTTCTTAACATTTTTATGTATAAGCTTTTGGAAAGGAGCATAAGACAGAGTGGAGTAGTACAGCTGTTCGATGGTGTAAACCTAACTCCTCTATATGTTGAATCCTACTACTGTTGTGTAATTATGAGGATGTGCTGGAGCAACTCAGAGGTGCTCTAAATCTTACTTATTACACATTTACCATCAGATAGCAAATTGAGAAACAGTAGCGCTCAGTTTTTTTTTTGGGGGGGGGGGGGGGGGGGGGGGTTCAGCTCTTGTGCTTTAATTTAGTGAATTTGCTGCTGATGAGATTTCTTGCAGAGATCTCCGTGTAACATCCTCTCCTCTTTTCTCCTCTCCTCTTTTTTTTGGCTGGTCAGCTGTGCAGCAGCCAGTGAAATATTCGCAAATATCTCGCAGCCAATTTTGATCTCCTGCCTGCCAAATTATTTTTTGGATCACAAAAGTCGGATCGAACACAGGTGGGCTACCTTCCAGGGCGGCTAGTAGACCTGACAGACTTCAAAGCCAAAGTCAAAATGAGCACACACACACATATACACACATATACACACACACACATATACATACATGCATGTGCACAGCCTGCCACCCACACACACTACACACACTACACACACACACACACACTACACACACACACTGAAACTCTCTCCGTGTCTTGATAGCGAATATTTCATGGCTCATTTGTCTGAGTGAACAACAGAAAGCGAGAGATACAGAGAGATAAAAACTAATGATAGAGACAGGAAGAGGGAGGATGAATAATAGAAAGAAAAGATGAGAGGGAGTGCGAATAATAAAAAGAGAAGATGAGACAGTGGAGGGAGAATGGGTGTTGAAGTAATGATGCAGGAATAACATCCTCCTCATTGTCTCGCCGTCTTTCCTTTTTCCTTTTTCTTTTGTCTCCCATCTTTGTCTTTCCATCTTCTTCTTCTTCTTCTTCTTTCTGTTCCGCCTCTCCACTCCACACACACACACATCTCCCTCTCTCTCTCTCTCTCTTTCTTTCTCTCCATGTCTGTCTCTCGTCTTTCAAGTCATTTCATCATCGTCTCTACGCGGCAAGAGAGACAAGAGACCCGAGTCAAAATATCACTCTGAGACTCTGAACCGAAACCGCAAAGGACCTCTTTGTGGCTCACATCTGATCTTCTCGACTCCGTCTTTAAGAAAAACCAGAGAGTCTGACTTTCTATTAACATGCAACTCATACCCACGTAGACGGGGAATCACCACCTAGCTGCCTTTTAATAATGCATCTTAAATATATATATTATGTATCGCAGTAAAATTCACATAGGTGTCTCCCCCTGCACCCCTGCACCCCTCCGCCAACCCCCCCCCCCCCCCTTTTTTCTCTCTCTCACAGCTGATTTAAAAATGGCTGCGATTCAAACGTCTCCTGGGAGACATCCTCAGGCTGCACGTCACGTTTCATTAACTTTAAAACAAGTCTTAATTAACACCCCACAGGTATCAGCTGCTCTGCTCTTCATCCTCGTAAAAAAGCTCTTATTTTGAAATACGTTTTTTTTACCCTAAAGAAAAATAAGAAAATGTGGTGTTATACATATTTTAGTAATTTATTAATTAAATTTATTTATTTTAAATTCTATTTCATTTTATTTATTTATTTGTTTACTTATTTACTTATTTTAAATTCTATTTCATTTTATTTATTTAAATATTTATTTATTTATATATTTATTTATTTTAAATTCTATTTCATTTTATTTATTTATTTATATATTAATTAATTAATATATTTATTTATTTATTTAAAATTCTATTTATTTTTTTAATTTATTTATTTTAAATTCTATTTCATTTTATTTATTTATTTATTTTTATAATTATTTATTTTTTCATTTAATTTTATTTTTTATTATTATTTTATCTTAGTTGGTTGTTTATGTGTATATGTATATATGTCTATATATGTACGTATGGAATATATATTTATTTATATAATATGTGCATATAAATGTAATTCTTTCATAAAACATTTGATCACAAAAAAGAAAATGTGGCATTGAAGGAAAGGAGGTGAAAGTTGCTTTGATAGGAATGTGACAACCCATGAATCATGACTCCTTTCTTCTCCCTTCTTCCTCTGACCATCCCTCTTTTCTTCCTCCTCCTCCTCCTCTTCCTCCTCCTCCTCCTCCTCCTCCTCTGCTCGCTCATTATGTGCTGTTTTAATTAGCCCGTCTGATATGGCAACTGGACTTCAGAGAGACAGAGGGAGAGAGAGAGAGGGAGAGAGAGAGAGAGAGAGAGAGAGAGAGAGAGGAGAGAGAGAGAGAGAGAGAGAGAGAGAGAGAGAGAGAGAGAGAGAGAGAGAGAGAGAGAGAGAGAGAGAGAGAGAGATAGATAGATAAAGGAAGAAGTGAAGAGGTTTGAAGTCTACAGCGTTACTTTGTGGGTTAATTACACAAGCTTTCCCTCCTACTTCTCTCCTTCACTCTTCTTCTTTCTTTTTTTCTTTTGTGAGAGTTGGCCTGACATTTTTTTTTTTTTGCAATGAAAGAAATAAGCTGATGAATAATGATGATATACGACACGCTGTCTGTTGTAATCGTCTGAAATAATTATAATTTATAAGAAAGTTTAATCAAGTCTGTTCTTACGCTGCTTGTTTTATATTAAATCTGCTTATTTTAGATTAGATTTGCACTTTTGTTGCTTACTTTATATTAAATTTGTACTTTTTGTTGCTTACTTTATCACTTTATCATCTTTTGACTTAAATTAATGACTTTATTCAAGTTAGTAAAGTGATCGAGTATCTAGGTTTGTTTCAGAGGATTTTACTGCAGCAATAAGAATAAAAGTTTTATTTATTTATTTATTTTTTAAATTATTTATGCATTTATTTACTTGTATTTATTTATTTTTATAATTATTTATTTATTTACTTTTATTTATTTATTTTTATAATTATTTTGTATTTATTTACTTTTATTTATTTATTTTTATAATTATTTTTGTATTTATTTACTTTTATTATTTTTATAATTATTTATGTATTTATTTATTTATATATATTTATTTATTTTTATAATTATTTATGTATTTATTTATTTTTATATATTTATTTATTTTTATAATTATTTATGTATTTATTTATTTATTTTTATATATTTATTTATTTTTATAATTATTTATGTATTTATTTATTTTTATATATTTATTTATTTTTATAATTATTTATGTATTTATTTATTTTTATATATTTATTTATTTTTATAATTATTTATGTATTTATTTAATTTTCTTTTCTATTATTATTTTATCTTAGTTGGTTGTTTATGTGTATATGTATAATCGCCTATATATGTACGTATGGAATATATATTTATTTTATAATATGTGCATTTACATGTATTTTTTTTATTTCTATTTTTATTTTTTCTCTCTCTTTCCTTTCCTTAAAACATTTGATCACAAAAAAATTACTTTTAAATTAGAAATTGGAGCTGAAACAATGAAAAGTTACAGCTTTAGTGACCGACAGATAGTTTTAAGTCATTTTGCGTCTGAATATGTTGATTTTTTTGTTCATTTCCTGTGTTATTAAAGTGATTGTGTTTTTTTAAATAATTGTCTGCTGCAGCCGTAATAAAAAATGTCCAGTTTTTAACAGTGAATTCCTGCTGCTGGCGAGTATCTGCCGTCATTTTGCAAGAGAAATACCAAACATCTTCTCAATTTGCTGCTTTTTTTGGGATCTTTTGCATCAGAAAATAGAGCTGAAACAATTAAAAGTTAGTTTTTAAGTCAATTTGAAGGCAAAATACAAAAACATTTTATCAATTTGCTGCTTTTTTTTATTAATTTTCTATGTTAGTAAGTGATTTTTTTCTGTTTTTTGACTTAATGTTCTATATGTTCATATTTAGTTTACTATAAAGGGTGGTTTCAAAGATTTCAAAGGGTTTTGCTGCAGTAATAAGAATAATAGTTTACATTTTGGATAAGAAATTAAAGCTGAAACAATTAAAAGTTAAAGTTTTAGTGACCAACAGATAGTTTTTAATACCAAACATTTTATTAATTTGCTTCCTTTTTTGTTCATTTCTTGTTATGAAAGTGATTTTTTTCCTGGTAAAGTAAACTTTCCGCTCTGAGTCATGTGTTATTATTTCTCCCACTGTTTCACTCGTTGATAACAAAAATAATCATCTGCTGAAGCACTAATAGAAAAAAATAGTCAGTTTTTTTTTTAACAGTGTATTCCTGCAGCTGCTGGTGTGAATATGTGCCGCAGTCTTCAGAAACCATATTGGTTGAAGTTGTTGGTGTGTGTGTGTGTGTGTGTGTGTGTGTGTGTGTGTGTGTGTGTGTGTGTGTGTGTGTGTGTGTGTGTGTGTGTGTGTGTGTGTGTGTGGTGTCTCAGCGTGCTCCCACACAGGCCAGATAGCAGCCAGATTACTAAACTGTGTTCAATGCCAGCTGCTTTTTTTAATGGCGATTTTTGTTCTCAGTGTGAACTCTCTTTATATGGAAGGCCTGATCATCCATCCATGTCATGAAGCTCAAGCCATGAAAACAAAAAGCAATACTTGGTCATTTTCATGCTCGGATCTTTTTTCTTTTCTTTTCTTGCAATCTGGATAATATTATGGATGTATTATTTTGGCTTGTATGCAAAAATGACCTGCAAGTTGTGTTTTTAATATCAATTTTAAAGGAGGATGGAAGGAAGGATGGAAGGGAGGAAGAAGGAAGGACAGAGGAAAGAAGGAAGGGAGGAAGAAGGAAGGAAAGAAGGAAGGAAAGGAGGAAGGCAGGAAGAAGGAAGGAAAGGAGGAAGGATGGAAGGGAGGAAGGAAGGAAGGAAGGAAGGAAGGACAGAGGAAAGAAGGAAGGATGGAAGGAAGGAACAGATGGGGTCAATTTGACCCGGGAGGACGACAAGAAGGTTAAAAACAACAAAAAACATCAAAATCAGAAAAACACAAGTAGCACAAGTCAACTGACTGATAAGAATAAAATGTATTGTGCCGTCTCGCTCGTCATTATAATAGTTACACTTCTGTTTTTCCTTCTATTACAAGTTGAACTCAAACTTTGACATAAATATGAGAAGTCTTGAATTAATTAATTAACATGTTTAGAAAGACAAAACATGCTTCTTTTATTCCTCTCATATGTTTTATGTTTCTGATTCTGAGTTTTTTATTGTGAAACGTTGGCTGCTGTTTTTTTTTTTTTAAATCTCCTCGGGCTCTAAAATCTATTTTAATTAACCACCGTGAGGAGGGGGCATTCACTCATTTGATGGAAGTGCTTGAAGCTCTAACATATGAGATAATAAGAATTGATTCACTTTCAGTTTTATTAGTTTATTAGTTTATTTGACAGGAGCAAAGCTTCACAGATCACCTGAGAATGAGACGGACTTCTCCTATAAAGGGTCATAAATGTTGGCAACTAGAAGCCAGGGAGAGATCAGTTTGTTTTTAGGTGGTCTATGGAGGATTATGGGGGCAAAAGAAGCACAACCGGTGGGTAAAAAATGGGGAGAAAAAAAAAAAATCATACAAACACAGGTGTAACTATTATAATACTCTTCCTTTCTCTGATTCCTCGTATGTTTAACTTTCCAATAAAACAAACTCTGATTTTGATTCTGTGATCAATTTTTAGTTGTTTTTAACCTTCCTGTCGTCCTCCCGGGTCAAATTGACCCCAGCTGTTTTGACTGTTCCTTCCTACCCTCCTTCCTTCCTTCCTTCCTTTCCTTCCTTTCCTTCCTTCCATCCTTCCAGCTTTCCTTCCTCCCTTTCTCCTTTCCTTCCTTCCTCCCTTCCTTCTTCATCCCTTCCATCCTTCCTTCATTCCTCCCTTCCTTCGAGGACAACAGGAGGGTTAATGAGTTAAGTTAGTTTAAATGAGTGTAAATTACTGTGGTGACTCTTGTTCTCAGTAATTAATATTATTAACTATTATAAAAGCTCTTTTTTATTTTATATTGAAATTCAATCCAATATTTATGCTGCCCTTCATTTTAAAGGACATTGATGTGCTCTCGTATGTATGTATGGAAAGTCATCTCTCTTCTGCATGATGCATGAAACTACTCAACATGTCATTTTCTCCTTAAATCAAACTATTAACAACATGAAGATGAAGAAAATGTTTGACAGCACCCACTTCTTTTTTCTTTTCTTTTTTTTTGAAGAAAAAGGAAGGAAGGAAGGAAGGAAGGAAGGAAAGGAGTAAGGAGGGAGGGAGGAAGGAAGGAAGGAATGAAGGAAGGAAGGAAGGAAGGAAGGAAGGAAAGGAGTAGGGTGGGAGGGAGGAAGGAAGGAAGGACGGAGGGAGGGAGGGAGGAAGGACGGAGGGAGGGAGGGAGGAAATGAGGAAGGAAGGAAGGAAGGTAGGAAGGAAGGAAGGCAGGAGGGAAAGAAGGAAGGAAAGAAAGGAATAAGGACGAAAAAAGAGGAAGGAATTTAGGAGAGAAGGAAGGAAGGAAGGAAGGAAAGAAAGAAAGGAGTAAAGCTGGAGGGAACTATTCAAAATGTCCTTTTCTCCTTAAATCAAACTATTAACAACATGAAGATGAAGACAATGTTTGACAGCACCCACTTCTTTTTTCTTTTTTTTTCTTTTCTTTTCTTTTTTTTTTGGGGTGTACTGGCCCTTTAAGAAAATCCCACCCAATCTGCAACAGTGAGATGAAAATGAGACGGGCATATTGACATTAATATTGCATCACTTTCAAGAGTGTTTGCCATGTTGTTTGAACACGACCCACATTCTTGCCAAACAGTCTAATCTTATGAATAAACATTGTTCAAATTAGACAACATGCTCACACACACACACACACACACACACACACACACACACACACACACACACACACACACACACACACACACACACACACACACACACACACTGTCCTGAGTATTTAAAGAAAAGGCTTCATCACTAAGGCTTCAGCGCAGGACTACTTCATGTACGACTGAGGCTTTATTGCTCCTGAGCATCACCTTTCCATCTCTAAATAAAACTAAATATGACCCTCCCTTCCATCCTTCCTTCCTCCCTTCCTTCCTTCCTTCCTTCCTGCTCCTGTGGATTAAAAGAACGAGGGACTGAGCATCACCTTTCCATCTCTAAATAAAACTAAATATGAGATTCCTTCCTCCCTTCCTTCTTCCTCCCTTCCTTCCTCCTTTCCTTCCTTCCATCATTTCTTCCTTCCATCCATCCTTCATTCCTTCCTTCCAGCTTTCCTTCCTTCCATCCTTCCTCCTTTCTTTCCTTCCTTCCTCCCTTCCATCCTTCCTTCTTCCTTCCTTCCTTCCTCCTCCCTTCCATCCTTCCTCCCTTTCATCCTCCCTTCCATCACTCCTTCCTTCCTTCCTCCCTTCCATCATTCCTTCCTTCCTTCCTCCTTTCCTTCCTTCCTTCTTCCTCCCTTCCATCCATCCTCCTTTCCTTCCTTCCATCCATCCATCCATCCATCCTTCCTTCCTTCCTCCCTATCATCATTCCTTCCTTCCTTCCTTCCTCCTTTCCTTCCTTCTTCCTCCCTTCCTTCCTTCCTTCCTGCTCCTGTGGATTAAAAGAACGAGGTGATTGAGTTGTGTTTTGTGGAAGAAAAGGCTGAGCATCACCTTTCCATCTCTAAATAAAACTAAATATGAGCCGGTTGGGGCCCCTGCAACACACTCCTGAACCTCCACTTCACCGTCGCTATTAGAGGGTTTTTCATCCTGCGGACGTTTCACAACCAGGAAGTCACAGCGAAGCCCGTTTGATTTGATTTGATGTGGATTAAAATGCATCTGAGAGGCAGCTTTGATAAGAAAAAAAAAGCTGTCAGCATTGTAGTCTTTAAAAAAAAGTGTCGGGTGAGGACCTTGGCACGCTACGGAAACGCCAGTGCCCATTAGTGTGTATTGGAGTAAGTGTGTGTGTGTGTGTGTGTGTGTGTAACGGAGAGTGTGAGTGTGAGTGAGCGTGTGATGTAGCAGGGAGGTATCTGCAGCCAGAGGGCCAGATGGAGACAAATGGATGATCTTTCAAGACAACAGCCCTCCAATTAACACGGAGACACACTCACAAATCACTCTCACACACACTTATACAAAGCAAATAGACACGCACACGCACACGCACACGCACACACACACACGCACGCACACACAGAGTATAGTGGCTACACATGTACACACAATCGAGTCTTGACAGAAATCAGCCTCATTTTCAAATAATGACACCAAGCTTGAATCAGGCTGACATGTATATAAAGCAACATTTTTAACAGTAAGGAGGGAGGGAGGGAGGAAGGAAGGAAGGAAGGAAGGAAGGAAAGGAGTAAGGAGGGAGGGAGGAAGGAAAGGAATAAGGAGGAAGGAAGGAAGGAAGGAAGGAAGGAAAGAAAGGAGTAAGGAGAGAGGGAGGGAGGGAGGAAGGAAGGAAGGAAAGGAGTAAGGAGGGAGGGAGGAGGGAGGGAGGGAGGAAGGAAGGAAAGAAAGGAGTAAGGAGGGAGGGAGGAAGGAAGGAAGCAAGGAAGGAAGGAAAGAAAGGAGTAAGGAGGTAGGGAGGAAGGAAGGAAAGGAGTAAGGAGAAAGGAAGGAAGCAAGGAAGGAAAGGAGTAAGGAGGGAGGGAGGGAGGGAGGAAGGAAGGAAGGAAGGAAGGAAGAAAGGAAGGAGTAAGGAGGGAGGAAAGAAGGAAGCAAGGAAGGAAAGGAGTAAGGAGGGAGGGAGGGAGGGAGAGAGGAAAGGAGGAAGGAAGGAAGGAAGGAAGGAAGGAAGATTGAAGTGTGTGTTTCCTTTGTTCAGCTCATGCAGAGAGAGAGAGAGAAAGGAATGAAAGGCCTGGTGTGAGTGGGCCGGGCTCGTCCTCTTTATGGTTTACATTTGGAAATTAATTTCAAGGCTGCAAAGAATCAGCTGTAAATTATGTTCGGTGATTTACGCTCCGCAGCTCGTTCAAGCGCCAGAACAGAAAGTGTTTATGAAAGTTCAACTCGGTCACTCACGTGAATTTGATTTAAGCTGAAATATTACGAACGCAGCTGATACTGATCCTCATGGAGCCGCACAGGAAGTAGATCAAAGAATCAACACGTAATATAATATAAGTTATATTTGATATAGTTCGACTCCTGTCGTCCTCCCGGGTCAAATTGACCCCGGCTCTTTTGACTGTTCCTTCTTTCCTTCCTTCTTCCCTCATTCTTTAATTTGTCCTTCCTTCTTCCCCTCCTCCCCTCTTTCTTTGCTTCCTTCCTTCCTTCCTTCCTTCCTCCCTCCCTCCTTCCTTACTCCTTTCTTTCCTTCTCTCCTAAATTCCTTCCTCTTTTTTCGTCCTTACTCCTTTCCTTCCTTCCTTCCTTCCTCCCTCCCTCCCTTCCTCCCTCCTTATTCCTTTCCTTTCTTCCTTCCCTCCCTCCTTACCCCTTTCCTCCCTCCCTCCCTCCCTCCTTACTCCTTTCCTTCCTTGCTTCCTTCCTTCCTCCCTCCCTCCTTACTCCTTTCCTTCCTTCCTCCCTCCCTCACTCCTTTCTTTCCTTCCTTCCTTCCTTCCCTCCTTACTTCCTTCATCTTTTCCTCCTTACTCCTTTCCTTCCTTGACCTGAGGACAACAGGAGGGTTAAAGTACTAGCCGTGATAGATAAGACTGTAAAACCTGCAGAATGATTCATCCAAAGAGCAACAATATGAACTGTGATAACTAAGCTTACTTGTAAATGTTTGTATAGCAGAGTTCAGGTGGATCCAGATGCAAAAAAAAAAAAAAAACCTCTTTAATCACAATGAGAGCAGGTGAAAAAACAAAAAGAGCAGAGAGCCCTGGGGTCGATGCAGAACGGAGGAAAGATGACTCAACAAAAAAGCTGTACTTAAACACACATGGGACTGCAGATGGGACACATGAGGTGGGAAAACACAGGAAGTAAGAATAACATAAACAGCAAGAGGAAATATTTCAAAATAAAACAGGAACTAAACTAAGAGTCAGACCTAAAACAGAGAAAGCATGGGGACACCTGCCTTATGTTCTCTAGTTTTCTGGTTCTTACTTTTAGAAAACACCTCAGAGTTTGCCTTTAAGTAAATGCTGCTATGTATGTGTATGTTTTATTTAATTTATTGATCATTATTTTACATGTTGTCATCGTTTGCAATGATCCCAAACTAAATGTTGCATTGTTTTACTCTGCTGAGGTGAAGTTCTATGTTATTATTAACTTACATCCATCTAATAGCAATTAATTAATAATATATTTCTTGTATTTACCGTAATTTCCGGACCATAAGCCGCTACTTTGTTCCCACGCTTTGAAACTCACGGCTTAATCAAGGACATGGCTAATTTATGGATTGATTGATGATTTTTCCCGGTTTCACAAGCTTCGTCGAAATATCGCGAGATCACACGGTATTTCAGTGATCGCGCGATATTTCAACGATGTTTACAGCTTTAGCAGTTAGCAGCAGAGTAAAAGCCATCAGGTAAGTGTTATTTTTATAAACTCCTGGTGTACTTACAAACTTTCTAATGCATCGATTTATGAGTAGAGACCCTATTTGTACTACTGTAGAAGTTTGATAACAATCCAGGCATTATTAGTGGAGTAATTTACTAGATACACTGGTGGTCCCGTTAGCGCCTGTACTAAGACATTCAGCTGATAGCTCTGACTCCACTATTTCAAAAAGGAGAAAAGAAAGAAAATATGCCACAAATGAATAAATTAATACATAAACAAAATAAAATAATGGTGTTACAAATATAACAGGGAGAAAATGCCATAAATGGATAATATATGCATTAAAAATAAGTAAATAAAAGTAAGATAGTGGGGTTTTTTTGTCTTATTTATCTATTTTCTTGATTTTATGTGTAATTTAATGTATGTTTTCATTCAAAAGAGGACAGTGAACTTTTGCATGATTGCATTTTTGTATGATGATGATGATGATTTCATATTAATAATAACATGGGGTCCAAAGAGAGTAAGAGTATTCACATAGGAGATGATTGGCTGCCACATTTAGTTTAGTTACCAGATAACTATAATGTAGGAATAAAAAGTTAGAAAGTTTGACAGTGAATGTTTGGCAATATAAAAGATATTTTTATTTAGCTTCAGTCTGATTGATCTAAAGCTGCAGACAAATCTGAAGTCTAGCTGACACTTACATATACCGGACAGACCATCACACATTATGATCATTTCTAACTGGAGCTGATTTTGTCTCGGTCTGTAATCACAGTCTGGAAGGAGCATCAACCTCATGACTGAGTAATCAGACAGACAAACACACTGAATGGCTGCTCGGTAACAACGGCAGTTCTGCAGGGAGACGACCCCGCAAATTGCAAATCAGTGCAATTTACACCGAGAGAAAAAAAAAGAAAGAAAGTAGAGCTCATCGAGGGAATTGGAGGTGAGTGAGACTAACTTCAGCTTCTGGTTGAGTGTGTGTAGGTCTGTGATTTTCCACTTCTTCTACTTATTTACACCTCAGGTTATACACACAAGTGATGTCATCAGTTGCAAATATCAAACATGTTTTAAAAAAAATCTTTACGAGAATAACTTCGAGCAGCAGCTGGATCTAAAGATGTAAGAAACTAAACGCTTCGATCTACCGTCAATACAAGCTGACCCAGACCAGAACAGACCTGCTACAACCATAAAAGCATTATAAGAGCTGAATGAAGCTCTGCCGTTCAGCCTTGAAGCCAATTTTTTCCAATGGCTACTCGCAGTATTGCAAAAATCACCCTTTTTCCTGCAGCCTAAAAAGCATTTTCCACATACACCACCATTGTAAAAGAAACATCTGTATAACTGTAGACAGAACACCTTGAACTGCAGACATGGTCGATTATGACTCTTTCTCCTCCAGTCGAGAAACGCAATTGTGAAACCTGTGACATCATCACAATGTAAAGTGCATTAGCCGAGCGGCAGGAGGACTTGTATGTGTATATTCAGTACGAGGAAGCAAATTCAGAAGCTGGGAACCGTCTCTTGGCGTATGCTAGGGCTGGGCAACGAATCAATATGATATCGATACTGTGATATTTTATAGATATCGTCTTAGGTTTTTAATGTTGTAATATCATGATATGGAATAAGTGTCTTTTCCTGCTTTTTAAAGAATGCATTACAGTAGAAATGTAATTTTCTGAGCTTAACAGATTGTTCTATTATCTGCCTTTATCCCCTTATTCATTATATCCACATTACTGATCATTATGTATCAAAAATCGCATTGCGTAAATATTTTGTAAAAGCACAGATAGTCATCCCTACAATATTAACGCAATATCGATATCGACGTATTTGGTCAAAAATGTTGTGATATTTGATTTTGCCCATATTGCCGAGTCCGAGGGTTGCACCACGGATGTGTTTTAAGAGCTGGACACCGGACCAAAAATGCTGCCGATTCGGTCCGATAAGGATAAAAAAAGATTTCTAGTTTCCGGGTTTGCGTCTGCGTTATGCCCACTGAATATGTGCAGTAGTGTTTCCCCCTGCTGGCCTCACCTCTGTGCTCCTCAGCCCATAGACTTTACATTGTGATGACATCATAGATTTTTAAAATGGCTTTTCTCAGCTCAAGGAAGATTTTACACGTACAAAACCTCCATGCATCAAACATGTATAATAGAAAGAGTCATAATTGACCTTGTTTTCTATTCAAGGTGTCCTGTCTTTTATAATGGTGGTCTATGAGGAAAATGCTTTTTGGGCTGCAGGGGGGATTTTTTGCTGCAATACCCCGAGTGACCACTAGGAAAAATCAGCTGCTGTCTGAGTGGCAGCGGCTTATCTAACTCTTATCATAAAATCCATGGTATGCATCAGCCGAGCAATCCTTATCTGACTCACTGGGCACCATTTCTGATCCGGTATCCAGCTCTTATGATACATCCGCCACGGCTCCGACTCGATGCCATCAGCCGCCACGCCCCACATCACATTCATAATTAGCTCAACGGCCGCCATATGTGTCCTATTACATATTCCACTTAAACATGTTTTGGTTATGCAGAAAGAGTTGCATACTAAATGAAAAATAGTTAAAGCAGAGACGTACAGAAATGAGGAGGGACCACATTCAAAACCAGCTTAATGAGCCACCATATGGCATCTTAACTGTGCCTTCGTATATATATCTCCCAGCGCCGTAAGTGTGAGGCTACAAAAAAAAAAAAAAAAAAGCTTCAACGTGTCAGGAATCTGCTGCAGCAGTGTTATGGATTCTTTTGGAGCCTGCAGCGTGACCGGGAGTAACGATTTTGGATCCCCGGCTTCAAGCGCGGGATCTGGACAGGTTAGTGCTGCTTGTAGTTACACGGCCCGTCTTTAACCTCCCACCACCTCACCCTATATTTCACCCCACCTCCTCCTTTTTCTCTACCTCCTCTTCCTTCTCTTCCTGTGTCTGCTTCCTCCTCCCTAAGCGGGGCAGAGCCGTCGTCCGACTGCAGCGCTTGAGCAGAGATAGCGTAACCAGGAGGAGGCTTAGTTTCACTTACTACCCCTGCCCTTTTCCCCACACATTTAATAAAGTTACTTTTTATTGAACCTGAACTTTCCCTCGTTGCATCCTGCAAGCTCAGTTTACCTCCAGTGTTGCCGTAACACACATACACACACACACACACACACACACACACACACACACACACACACACACACATATATTCTCAGGGCAGATCCACCAATCAGCCTACAACTCTGTATCACACTCAGACACACATCCACAGGCTTAGTTAGGATTAGACCACACACACACACACACACACACACACACACACATATATAAGCACACACTCTGCAGATATCCACTCATATCCACACACACACACACACACACAAACAGATGCTGTCTTCATACACACATCCTTTGTCATACTGCCTCTCTCTCTTGCACATGCACACACACACATGCACACACACGGGCGCACACATACACACACACACAGGCACAGTGTTTCTCATTATCATGCATAGTGGTAGTGGTTGCATTGATTTCCACTCTGTCTTAAACTTAGCCCACACAGAACGCGTGTGTGTGTGTGTGTGTGTGTGTGTGTGTGTGTGTGTGTGTGGTCAGCTTGGCACAGCTTCTCCAGGCTGAGTGAAGATTATGGCTCAGAGATTTTTCACTTCTCTCACTCTCTCTCTCTCTCTCTCTCTCTCTCTCTCGCTCTCTCTTTTTTTCTTACTCTATCCTTCCCTCCTTCTCCTTCTCCTTCCCTCTCGCTCTCACTCGTTCCCTCTATTATCCCGCACTCACTCTAACTCTCCCACTCTCTCCTCCTGTCTCTTTATTGCTGTTCACTCCATCAATCTCTGTCTTTCCTCTGGAAAAGAGAGAAGAAGAAAAAAAAAAAGGAAAAGTGCCGCTTAGGAATTTCTAAGAGGCAAAACTAGAAGGAGAGGAAGTGGGGGGCAGGAAGGAAGTAAGAGATAGATATATAGAGATAGAAGATGAATAGATGGGAGAGGGTAAGGGTGGAGCAAAGAGACGGAGAACAGATAGGAGGAGGGATGGAGGGAGACAAGGGGTTGAAAGAGAGAACAAGCAGGTGGGTAAATAATGAAGAGGGTAGAAAAGGAAAAGGAGGGGGATCGAGAAGCGGCGACAAAATCCAGCGGATGGGATTTTAACGCTGGACGTCAGATACACGACGTGCTTCTCCTCCTCCTCCTCCTCCTCCTCCTCCTCCTCGATGCTCACATGTGCACGGAGGTTGCTCAGCCGAGATCTCCCAGGCATAATAGCTATATTATGGGATGTCTTAACCGCTGGCATTGCTCCATTCTAATTAACTACCTCACAGCGTATATCTGGCTCCTCAGACATTTGGTTAATGGTTTGCAGCAAGGCATGAGCAATCCAATACTGCAATTAGAAAGGTTTACTAACTTCCTAGCAGGAGATACCTGCAACATAATTACTTAGAGCCTAAACCCATAATGGCAACACCAGGTTTTTTGTTTTTTTCCATCACAGATCCAGGAATGAATTTCAGAGTAAGAATAAATACGATTAATCCGAGAAGTCACCCTCAGCCGAGCCGACTCTCCAGTTGTAAAAATGTTAAGCTTCACAGTCAAGCAGTTGAATAGTAAATAATAAATGTAGTGTTGACAGTATGATGCTTTTTTTTTGGGCAATTACACATTGTGCTGCTGCTGCGGCTCAATAGTGTTTTCTTCCAGCTGAATAAAGCTGATGCACAGCTATGTCCACAATATTAAAGATAGTAATAATAAACTTTATTTATGTGGAACCTTTCATGCAGTAAAAGAAGCTCAAAGAAGAAATATGACATGTACCGAATGCTTTATGAGTATAAACACATGTTAAAAACATTAATATGATAAAAGATAGAAGATAAAACACACTGAATAATAATAAGATAAAATATAATGTAGAAAATCGAGTAATTACAATATTTTAAAAGATGTGCAAAGCTAATTTCTCCCTTCCTTCCTTTCTTTCCTTCCTTCCTTCCTTCCTTCCTTCCTTCCTTCTTCCTCCTTCCTTTCTTCCTTCCTTTCTTTCCTCCATCCTTTCCTTCCTTCTTCCTCCCTCCTTTCCTTCCTTCCTTCCTTCCTTTCCTTCCTTCCTTCCTTCCTTTCCTTTCCTTTCTTTCCTTTCTCCCTTTCTTCCTTCCCTCCTTCCTTTCTTCCTTCCTTCCTTTTCTTCCTTCCTTCCCTCCTTCCTTTCTTCCTTTGTTCCTCCCTCCTTTCCTTCCCTCCTTCCTTCCTTCCTTCCTTTCTTTCCTTTCTCCCTTTCTTCCTTCCCTCCTTCCTTTCTTCCTTCCTTCCTTCCTTTCTCCCTTTCTTCCTTCCTTCCCTCCTTCCTTTCTTCCTTCATTCTTTCCTTCCTTCCTTCCTTCCTTCCTTTCCTTCCTTTCCTTCCCTCTTCCTCCCTTCCTTCCTTGACTCAAAGATTAACACACAGTCAGAAAGATGAAGAAAGACGATTGAAGTAAAAATGTCATGGCTACTTGAAAGCTAAATTAAAGAGATACGTTTTTAGCTTTTCTATTTTAAATATTTAGCGATACTTCACTACTTCTATCAGTAATGTGTTTCATAATTTTGGGCCAAAAGCGACAACAACTATATCCCCAATTTTCTTTCTGTCGTCGTTGAGAATCTCTAATAAACCAGCAGCAGATGATCGCAGCGTCCTCGAGGTAAAACAGTTATCAGGGGAGTTAGAGATGTCGCTCGGTCCTCGTCCATTAAGGGCTTTTGTATTTAAGGAGGAGATTAACCCTTTACACACTGTTCAGGGTCAAATCTGACTCATTTTTACATCCAAGAGTTGAAATTTGATTATTTTTCCCCTGAATGTGACAGAATATACAAAAAAGGTTAAATATATCCGACCCATATTCATCCAAAATTTCAAGAACATTCATTCTTCACATTTAATATAATCTGTTGAAATAGTTTTATGTAACATTGAACCATAATAAACTGTTTTTTATATATATTTTTTTCTCTCATAAAAACTAAAGACTAAACTCTCTCTGCTCTCTGAAAGTTTCATTAAGGATAAAACTTTTTTTAATCCTTGACTGATGAGGTTTTTATGAATGATTTCTGGTTTGGAAGTTTTGTACAGAGACTAATTATGAGAGGAAATACTGAGATGGGTGAGAATAGGAACAGTATGTGAGGGTTAAAGTCAAGCCAGAGCAGAGCAGCTAAAACTGGAATAATGAGTTCTCTCCTCTTGGTTTGGAAGAAGAAAATGAAGGAAGGAGAGGAAAAAATGAAGGAGGAAGGAAGGACAGAGAGGACAGGAAGGACAGAAGGAAGGAAAGACGGAAGGACGGACAGAAAGATGGAAGGATGAAGGAAGGACAGAAGGAGGAAAGGAAGGAAAGAAAGACAGAAGGAAGGAAGGACAGAAAGAAAGAAGGATGAAAGGAAGGAAAGAAAGAGAAGGAAGGAAGGACAGAAGGATGAAGGAAGGAAGGACAGAAGGAGGAAAGGAAGGAAAGAAAGACAAGGAAGGAAGGACATAAGGATGGAAGGAAGGACAGAAGGAAAGAAGGACGGAAGGAAGGAGAGGACAGGAAGGACAAAAGGAAGGAAGGAAGGAAGGAAGGAAGGAAGGAGAGAGGGAAGGAAGGACAGAAGGAAAGGACAGAAAGATGGAGGGATGAAGGAAGGAAGGACAGAAGGAGGGAAGGAAGGAAGGAAAGACAGAAGGAAGGAAGGACAGAAGGATGGAAGGATGAAAGGAATGAAGGACAGAAGGGAGGAAGGAAGGAAGGACAGACAGATGGAAAGAGCGAAGGAAGGACAGAAGGAGGGAAGGAAGGACTGAAGGAAGTAAGGAAGGAAGGACAGATGGAAAGAGCTTAATGTGAAGCATAAATCAGTTTTTCAACATAACTTTAACTTTGCTTGTAAAGTGGTAAATGAATGTTTTTCCCAGCTGGTTAATGTGAGACCTGAAGCTCAGATCTGAATCTTAGATATCTTAGAAGATGTTT
Source organism: Scomber japonicus (assembly GCF_027409825.1). Lineage (NCBI taxonomy): Eukaryota > Metazoa > Chordata > Actinopteri > Scombriformes > Scombridae > Scomber > Scomber japonicus. The sequence continues at coordinate 7,262,646 of NC_070591.1, read as the reverse complement.
TAACATCAGATTAAATCCAGAGAGTTAATTTCCCCTCACTTTAATTTGTCCTCATTTCACTTTTAACTTTTAACAAAATGCTGCTCCTTCGTTTTTATTTATTGCAGGAAGTGAATTGAATGTTGAGTTTACAGTTGTGTGTCATCTGCGTAACTATGGAAACGTACATAGTGCTGTCTGATGATGTCATCGAGTGGCAGGATGTACAGTGAGAGTAATAATAGACCCAAGAGAGAAGACGAGATGTTCCTCCGATACAAGATGTTTTACACTTCCTGTCGTCCTCCCGGGTCAGATTGACCCCGTCTGTTTTGACTGTTCCTCCTTTCCTTCTTTCCTTCCTTCCTTCCTTTCTTCCTCCCTTCCTACCTTCCTCCCTCCCTCCTTCCTTCTGTCCTTCTTTCCTCCGTCCTTTCCTTCCTCCCTCCTTCCTTTCCTTCCTTCTTTCCTTCCCTCCTTTCTTTCTTTCTTACTTCCTTCCTTCCTTTCTACCTTCCCTCTTCCTCCCTTCTTTCCTTCCTTCCTTCCTTCCTTCTGTTTTTACATATATTTGGAGTGAAATCTGGCTCTTCTTTCATTTCTCTACATAATCTACACTCGTTATCAATTTTCAAACTTTGACAAATCCTTTTCCAATTTACTAAGGTCCAAGACTATTGCAGATATTGCCCCCCCCCCCCCTCCACTACCCCCCCCCCCCCCCACACACACACACACACACATCTGTCCTTTAATAATAAAATACCATAAATTAGAGCCAGTGTGTTACCTGCTGATATGAACACTGATGATCTGTAAAAAGAAAGTATGATGTAACCGTTGGTAAAACCCACCTGCTGTATTACACTAACTGAGCTTTGCCAGACTGTCAGTGAGTGTAACTCCTCTACCTCGGGTATTGACCCTGAGCCTTCAGCGCTTTTCTTGTATCTGTTCGACAGGGTTTCAGGTCCTGAACATTATAAATATTTCTCTTCAATCAGCTGCTGTTAAACCCGACCTGGATGGAAACACGCTGACAGGTTATAGGCGAGATATCCAACCTTACTTTTATTAGGAAGATACTTGAAATGATAGTTTCCGTGCAAAGAAAAAAACAAACAGGAGGGAGGAAAACTAATCATGTCAGACTTCAGACTAAAGTTTGATGACAATAAAGTCTCAACTCGTATCCTCTTAGAGCTAAATACAATGTTTTATGTGATACAATATCCTAATCATCTTTCTGACTGTGTGTTAATCTGGTTTAACCCTCCTGTTGTCTTTGAGTTAAGGAAGGAAGGGAGGAAGGGAGGAAGGAAAGGAAGGAGCGAGGAAGGAAGGAAGGAAGGAAGGAAGGAGGGAAGGAAGGAAGGAAAGGAAGGAGGGAGGAAGGAAGGAAGGATTGGTTTGTTCATCTTTCTGACTGTGTGTTAATCTGGTTTAACCCTTCTGTTGTCTTTGAGTCAAGGAAGGAAGGGAGGAAGGAAGGAAAGGAAGGAGCGAGGAAGGAAGGAAGGAAGGAAGGAAGGGGGGAAGGAAGGAAGGAAAGGAAGGAGGGAGGAAGGAAAGAAGGAAGGAAGGAAGGAAGGATTGGTTTGTTCATCTTTCTGACTGTGTGTTAATCTGGTTTAACCCTTCTGTTGTCTTTGAGTCAAGGAAGGAAGGGAGGAAGGAAGGAGGGAGGAAGGAAGGAGGGAGGAAGGAAGGAACGAAAGGAAGGAAGGAAGGAAGGAAGGACGGAAGGATGAAGGAAGGAAGGACTGAAGGAAGTAAGGATTACATGGGAATTATTAACCAAGTGAAAATGACTAAGTGAGCATTATTATTATTTTATTTTTTTTGTTACCTATTTCTTTTTTATTATTATTATTTAAATTAATTGTTATTTCATTAGTTAAAGCATGTACACACATATACTTGATTTATTTATTATTTATTTTTAAGTGTAAAATGTGCAATTAAATGTGGAAAAAAGTGTGTTTTGTGTTTATGTGATGGAGAAATCATTGCAATAAAGTTTTTTTTTTTTAAGTCTTGGATTTTAACCTTTTTAAATTATCAATATTTTTCTTTTTTCTTTTAGCCCATTATTTTCTTTTCTTTAAGCACGTTGCATTTACCAAATAAAATGAATATTTAGGTCTAATTATGATTTTTTTTTATTATTATCTCATAATCACAAGACGAGGATCTCAACCAGATATCAGTTTTATGTTATTATGTTATTCTCTGTCTTTATCACCACTACAAACATTTTCTTTTTTATTTTAATTTCCTTTTTTTCCCTCCGAACAACAACAACAACAGAACATGTTTGTAATAAAATATGATGAAATATAAAAATCTGCATGTTGTCCATTCTTATAACTCGCCTCCGTCCTCCCACTGCTCCGTCCCAGAGAATAGTGCAAATCTAAAATTATATAATAAGAAAATAAATAAAGAAACTAGAAAGAAAATAAAAGACAGTAGATAGATCAAGGCCATCTTTCCTTCCTTCCTTCCTCCTTCTCTTTTTTTTCCTTCCTCTCTCTTTCCTTCTTTCCTTCCTCCATCCCCCCTTCTGTCCTTCTTTCCTTCCCTCATTCCTTCCTTCCTTTCCTTCTTTCCTTCCTTCCTTCTTTCCTCCCTTCCTCCCTTTCTTCCTTCCTTCCTTCCTCCTTCCTTCTGTCTGTCCTTCCTCCCCCCTTCTCTCTTTTTTCCTTCCTCTCCCTTTCCTTCTTTCCTTCCTCCATACCCCATTCTGTCCTTCTTTCCTTACCTCATTCCTTCCTTCCATCTGTTCTTCCTCCCTCCTTCTCTCTTTTTTTCCTTCCTCTCTCTTTCCTCTCTTCCTTCTTTCCTTCACCCATCCCCCTTTCTTCCTTCTTCCCTCCCCCCCTCCTACCTTCCTTCCTTCTTTGCTCCGTCTTTCCTCCCTTCCTTCTTTCCTTTCCTCCCTTCCTTCCTTCCTTCTTTCCTCCGTCCTTCCTTCCTTTCCTTACTCCCTTCCTTCCTTCCTTCTTTCCTCTGTCCTTCCTTCCTTTCCTTTCCTCCCTTCCTTCCCTCTTCCTCCCTTGCTTCCTTCCTTCCTCCTTCCCTCTCTTCCTTCCTTCTTTCCTCTGTCCTTCCTTCCTTCCTTCCTTCCTTTCTTTCCTTCCATCCTCCCTTCTTTCCTTTCCTCCCTTCCTTCCTTCCTTCCTCCTTCCCTCCCTTCCTTCCTCCTTCCTCCCTTCCTTCTTTCCTCCGTCCAACAGGAGGGTTAACACTTCTTTATTGCATGATTTATTCTGATAGCTGTTCCGTAGTATTCAGATCGGGTTACGACTTTCTTTAATAGCTGGATTACTGAAACATGATTGTACAGGAAGCGTCTTGTTCGAGCTCCTCAGAACAAAAGAGACTTTAAGCAGATCAGTGAGTGAACGATCCCAAAGACCCCAAAGACCCCAAAGACCCCGATTATGAGATTCAGATCTTCAGATAAAAGGATCTGTTCTCATAATTATGACGTATTAAATAATGGTGACTGCAATGAGCCTCAACCACATCCACAAAAAGGCTCCTTCTGTCTGTCCTTCCTTCCTTCCTTCCTTCCTTCCTTCCTTCCTTCCTTCCTTCCGCCTGTCTGTCCTTCCTTCCTTCCTTCCTTCCTTCCTCCCTTCCTTCCATCCCTCCTTCCTCCCTCCCTTCCTTCCATCATCCTTTCCTTTCTCCCTTCTTTCGTTTTCTCCCTTCCTTCCTTCCTTCCTTCCTTCCTTCCCTCTTTCCTTCTTCCTGCCTTCCTTCTTTCCTCCCTTCTTTCCTTTCCTCCCGTCCATCCTTCCCTCCTTCTTCCCTCCCTTCCTTCCTTCCTTCCTTCCGTCTGTCCTTCCCCCTCCTTCTCTCTTCCTTCCTTCCTTCCTCCCTCCCTTCTTCTCTTCTTCCCTTTCCTCCCTTCGTTCCTTCCCTCCTTCCTCCCTTCCTTCCTTCCTTCTTTCCTCCGTCCTTCCTTCCATCCTTCCTTCCTCCCTTCCTTCCTTCCTTCCCAGATAAAAGGATCTTTCTCATAATTATGACGTATTGAATAACGGTGACTGCAATGCGCTTCAACCACATCCACAAAAAGACTCAGTGCTTTTTTTTTTTCATCTTGTTTTCAACAGACAAAAAAAAAAAAAAAAGTTTGTGACTGGAAAACAAAGTGGAACATTTGGCAGCCAAACATATATTTTTCTCAGGAGTTGGTGAAGCAAACAAGAGCTTAAATTGAGAGTGAAAACTATTCATCAGGTGGACACAAAACACTCTGAATGAACGAGAACGTTTCCTCCACATCTGTCTGTTGTTATGTTTTCAAAACGGAAATTACACCCAAACCCGAGTCCCACGTTAAATATGTCGTCCTCCCCGGGTCAAATTGACCCCGTCTGTTTTAACTGTTCCTTCTTTCCTCCCTTCCTTCTTTCCGTCCTCCATCCTCCCTTCCTTCCTTCCTTCTGTCCAGCCTTCCTCCCTCCTTCCGTCTTTCCTTCCCCCATCCGTCTTTCCTCTGTCCTTCCTTCCTTTCCTTACGGCCTTCCTTCCTCCCTCCCTCCTTTCTTCCTTCCTTCTTTCCTCCATCCTTCCTTCCTTCTTCCTCCCTTCCATCCTCCCTCCCTTCCTTCCTTCCTTCCTTCCTTCCTTCCTTCTTCCTCCTTCCATCCTCCCTTCCTTCCTTCCTTCCTTCTTTCCTTCATCCTTTCCTTCCTTCTTCCCTTCCTTCTTTCCTCCATCCTTCCTTCCTTCTTCCTCCCTTCCATCCTCCCTTCCTTCCTTCCTTCTTCCTTCCTTCCCTTTCCTTCATCCTTCCTTCCTTCCTTCCTTCCTTCCATCCTTCCTACCTACCTACCTTCCTACCTTCCTTCCTTCCTTCCTTCCTTCTTTCATCCTTTGCTTCCTTCCATCCTTTCTTCCTTCCTTCCTTCCTCCCTTCCTTCCTTGACTCGAGGACAACAGGAGGGTTAATTACACGTATAGAAAAGGTAAGTTTCAGGCCTGATTTGTCTCTTTGTGGTTTTAGAGACGTATCAAACTGACTGTGTGTTATTGAATAAAGAGTCTCGGTTCCTCCCGTGAGTCCCGAGGCTGCAGCTGCAGGATTATTGCACATCTACAAGCCAAACACAGTCAGATATGAGAAGTACAGTATTGCTCAATTTGGGCTTTTTCTAAATGTAATAAAGAAAAACCATTTTTTAACCCTCACATACTTTTCATATTCTACTCTCACAGTTTGCTCCTCTTATAAAAAGTGTCTCAACCAAATGTTGAACCACAGATCTGTTCAGAAAGCATCAATAGTCGATCCTTCCTTCCTTCCTTCCTCCTTCCCTCCCTTCCTCCTTACTCCTTTCTTTCCTTTCCTTCTCTTTTCGTCCTTCCTCCTTTCCTTCCATCCTTCCTTCCTCCTTCTCTCCTAAATTCCTTCCCTCTTTTGTCCTTACTCCTTTCCTTCCTTCCTCTTTTCCTCCTTACCCTCCTTCCTTCTGTCCTTCCTTCCTTCTTTCCCTCCCTCCCTCCTTACTCCTTTCCTTCCTTCCTTCCTTCCTCCTTTCCTCCCTCCCTCTCTCCCTCCTTACTCCTTTCCTTCCTTCCTTCCTCCTTTCATCCATCCCTCCTTCCTCCTTTCCTTCCTTCCTTCCTTCCTCTTACTCCTTTCCTCCCTCCCTCCCTCCTTACTCCTTTCCTTCCTTCCTTCCTCCTTTCATCCATCCCTCCTTCCTCCTTTCCTTCCTTCCTTCCTTTCTCCTCTTTTCCTGCATAAACAAATGACAGGAATTCCATTTTTATCAAAAGTTAAAACACACATATATATAAATATATCTATTTAATGTGAGATCAGTAATGGCTGAACTTCAGTTTTTTTTCCTTTGTGGGTTTTAAAAAGAAAGAAAGAAAGAAAAGAAAAATAACTAGATACCCTTGGCTTATGAAAAACTCACGGCAGTCAATCCGAGAACAACGATGTGTTTCTAAGTTACATAAAGGTTGACATATGAGAGGAATGTGTTTTCCTCCGACAGCGTGTTGTTGCTTTTTTTTTTTTTTATGATAATAGTGTTTTTTTGTTTTGTTGATTTTCAAACAGCCACAAACGATTTCATGATTACAACCAACATGATATTTAAGACAAGTCATTCATTTAATTACTCTGCTGATTGGAAGACGTCTTGACCTTTGAGGTAAAAGCCGAGATAAATAATAAGGTGAGTGTTTAAACATCCAGGTGACAAATAACTGAGGTTTCAATGTGGAATAAAAACCTGATTACACATTATTACACATTTAAATACTTTAATAATAACTACTGAAATGTTATCACCTGTCCTTATACACGTTTAACGCCTCAGTTTTTTATGTTTTTGTTTCACTTTTGTGTGTATTTGTGTGTATTTGTGTGTATTTCTTTACTCTTTAAGTTCCTATGTTGTATTTTTCACAATAAGAGTGCCACACAACGAGCCCTTAGGGGTTTAATTGGCTCCACCTGCACATTTCTCTTTTTGTTAGTTATTGTTTTCTTTTCCTAAACTCAAAAAAATTCCCCCATGTTGTGTTTTTATATTATGGCATTTTTTGTGTGAAATGAAAAAGAAATATCTGTATCTCAAAAGATCTATTCACTTTTCAAACACAAATTGCACCTATTTTAACGATAGGTCTGATAGTATTTTATGTGTTAGTATAACATGAAAAGACCAAAATCAGAAATGAACTGTGTGTATTCGAGAGAGAAAAAAACGGATGCTAAACTAACGTAATTAAAGAGAACATTATTAAAAATATAGACAAAATCGAAATTTAAAAAAGAAATCCCCATGTTTTACTTGTTTTTTTTCTTGTTTTGTGTATTTTTAATCATTTACGCCCGCTAAAAGAATAAAAAATAAAGAAATATATGACGTCAGAAAATGTGCCCCCATTTTTAAACGATAAGTCAGATTATATTTTTGTATTTATGTTTTTGTCCACAAATAAAAATGAATGAGGCCCAAAATCAGCAATGAATTGTGTGTATTCGACATAATTAAACAAAAACGTCCTTAAACATGAAGCTTCATTCACATCACACAGTTCAATAGTAGAGCTTAAGTCTCTCAAACGGTTTCTGGTTATTCATTTAAGTTTTTTCCGTCACCAAACTCAAACACACAAGTACAAACAAAGCAAACGATCATATGTCCCCGTCTCTTATCCTTCATCTCCAGCAGAACTAGTGACGAGCCCAGGGGCGCATTAACATCACTGGAGGCCCCTGGGCTACAGGACTTTATTACAACGCCACATGAGTGTGAACGCTTCATCGTTGCTAACTATTAGGCTATGTGTCATCTTGCCTGTCGCTTTGTGTGCCGTCTACTAAGCTGCGTGTTGGATATATATGGTGTGATTTTGTTACATTGTATTAAAATGAAAGATAGGGGAGGGGGGGGGGGGGGGCTCTTGGTGTCGCACCATCCCCATCACTTTTACCACCAGAGGTCACTGTAGTGCAGCGTCATGTGCATTACGGTCGAGTGTTCATTAGCCTACACAATTATTCTCAATTTCTCATGATGGAGGCCCTGGAGCTGGAGCCCAGGTTAGCGCATTCATTAATGCCCCCCCTAGACGAGCCTAGTGACTATACTGATGAAATGTATTTAGCTTTTAAACTTTCACTTATGGATTTATGGCATATAGCAAGCAGATGTTTTTGAATATGAAATCAAATCAAGGTTTAATTTTTCTTCTTCCTTCTTTATGAATTTAAAATGTCCACAATGTGTTGATGTAACTTGAGTCTGTGTACTGTGAGTATGGCTGCTGATTTGGCTAAATGCTACATGACACACCTAAAACACATTTCAAAATAAGAGCGTTGTCATCGTTTTGTGGCAGAATGAATGAAATGAAGTGATGAAAATAAATAAAGTATATAAAAAAAGAACTAGTCACAAGCCACTAAACTAAACTAAACTAAAAATAAATGAATAAATATATAAATAAAGTAGTTTCCGAGCGAGAATGTGTAGGTTTATAACTCCGACCCTTCTGCCATTACTCATTCAATAGCTTCTAATGTACATAATCAATAGTTTCTAATGTACATAATCAATGCATAGGCCTACCAGTGTCCATAAATAATACATAACATATAAATAACATCCATAATTAACACTACAGATGTAATCTCACAGTGGGGGGGGTTACAACTGCAGAACAGGGGCTTCCCTTATTTACGATTGTTGACTCCACGAGCAGAAGAAGAAGAAGAAGAAGAAGCAGAAGAAGAAGAAGAAGAAGAAGAAGAAGAAGAAGAAGAAGAAGAAGGAGGAGCAAGTTGTTTACAAGGTAATTTTACATATTTCTTAAGAGTCACCCATCCAAATTCCTTCCTCCCTTCCTTCCTTCCTTCCTTCCTTCCTCCCTCCCTCCCTCCTTCCTTCCTCCCTTCCTTCCTTCCTTCCTTCCCTCCTTCCTTCCTTCCTTCCTTCCTTCCTCCCTTCCTTCCTTCCTCCCTTCCTTCCTTCCTTCCTTCCCTCCTTCCTCCCTCCCTTCCTTCCTCCCTTCCTTCCTTCCTTCCTTCCCTCCCTCCCTCCCTCCCTCCTTCCTCCCTTCCTTCCTCCCTTCCTCCCTTTCTTCCTTCCTTCAACGAGGTTCCAGAAGGACAGAAGAAAGGAAGGAAAGAAAGAGAAAACGAGGGAGAAAAAAAAGGACAGGAGAAAGGAAGGAAGGGAGGAAAGAAGCAACAGTCAAAACAGACGGGGTCAATTTGACCCGGGAGGACGACAGGAAGTTTAAATAAAAACAAATCACATTTAAACTTCTTAATAGTTTTTATTTTACAGTATTCATCATCCAGACACCGTTTTCCTTTTCTTTACACCGAGAGATAAAAAGCTGCCACATCAAATCTCCGACTTGCTTACTTGTCCTTTTTTCTTCTGTTCTACTTTGCATGTGGTTGCCACCTACAAACGGAAAAATTATACTTTCTGAGAAAAAAAGAAAGAAAGAAAGAAAGCGAGTCGAACTGACAAATGCAAAGTACAACCTTGCAGCGCCCCTTCCTCGATCCCTCTTGTCTTCCTGTCTGCGCCAGCCGTAACTAATTTTTCTCCTCCTCACCTAATACCTATACATCTCTTTTTATTCTCTCGCCTTCCCCCTCCATCACTCATTTCCCTTCCTTTCCACTATATCTTCTTACATCGCCCTCCCCCCCCACCCCCCTCCTCCTCCTCCTCCCCCTCCTCATCCCCCCATCTCTCTCTCTTTCCTCTTTCTTTCTCCTGTCTTTCTCATCCGTCTCCCGCCTCGCCACTTCCCTCTCTACTCCCATTTCTCTGCCGTCTTCATATCTATCTCTCTCTCTGTCAGGGGTAGAAGAGGCAGAGTATCATTTAGAGAAGATAGCTTTTGCAGACATGCCGATGCACACACACACACACACACACACACACACACACACACACGAAGACACACACACACACATGAACGCACACACACGCAGTTAGCTTGGCTATTCATTGTCTCCCAGTGTGTCTGTGCTTGGTGGGCAGCTGCTAAACTAGATGTTATAAAGTGCAACTGGTGCTCTGTTTGGGGAGAGAGCTTGAGAAGAGAGAGAGAGAGTAATGGAAAGAGAGGAGTAGGAGGTAGAGAAAGGAAAGGGAGGGGGGGTTAGAGAGAGAGAGAGAGAGAGAGAGAGAGAGAGAGAGAATGAGAGAGACGAGGTGGGGGAGATGGAAACAGGAATGAAACACAGGGAGAGAGAAGAAGGAGAAGAAAAAAAAAAGAAGCGAGGCGGGGGGAAAAGCAATCCTGTTGGCGCTGATAGATTTCTGGGAGAACAATGTTATCTCTGTTTCTCTCCCCACACACACACACACAAACACACACAAACACACATCTTGTAATAGAGAGCGCTAACAAATCTTTGTGGAGAAGTACATGTATCCGCAGCCTTTATTTTACCACCATGAAACGCTCCAAAGGAGGCGCAGTACACTCACAAAGAAGACGAAACCGGCCCCAAAATAGAAACACGGTCGAACTCTTTGCCGCATACAAATCTGTGTGTGTGTGTGTGTGCGTGCGTGTGCGTGTGTGTGTGTGTGTGTGTGTGTGTGTGTGTGTGTGTGTGTGCTCTCACTGTGGCTTAGTGTTTATTTACATTTCACGCTGCATGGGGGCGTGTGGTGAGGAAAGAGGTAAACCGAGGGAAGCCGGAAATAGTGGTAACAAAAAAAAAAAAGAAAAAAAAGAAATCAGTGAAAGGTGAGATTCAAGCTGCGGTGAGAGAGAGTGACACAGAAGGCTGAGGGAAATATTGAGAAAGAAGATCCGAGTGGTAAAAGTGACCACAAGATGGCTGATATTACAAACAACAATACGGTGGCAGAGTGAGTGGTTAAAGGAGTAGTCCACTAAAAACTAAGTAAAGTAAAAGGCTTGAAAAGTTATAACAATTGATTTTAACCCTTACATACTTTTCATATTCTGGCTCATAATTAGTTTCCATGCCAATTCACATTCATAAATTCCCCCGATCCGTCATTAACAAATGTTTATTTAATCCTTAATGAAGCTGTCAGAGAGCAAACAAGAGTGTATTTTATTTATTTATAGAAAAAAAAAATACGTTTACAATCACTATTTTATGGTCTAGTAGAATATTTTAGAGAATATAACAAAATACATCCTGAAGGGTGATGCATGATGTTGCACAGCAAGCACGGCCTCATCATTTATTCTCAAACTTGACTGTCACATAACCTACTTCCACTTTTTTGTTTTTTCTTTTTCTGTTTTTCTCTTTGTTAATTTCTTCATACATGTTGAATGATTCCTTTACCTGTCAAGATCATAACCTTTATTTGTGTATTTACTTATTTAATCTCTTTGAAATGGGACGCACTGGATGTTATATAGGGGGGGATGGGTTGGGTGTGTGTGTGTGTGTGTGTGTGTGTGTGTGGGGGGGGGTTGTATATGTGTTCTGAGAAAAATAAAAAATATTGTCTTTTTATATTACTCTCTCTTTGTACCTTGTTCTCAATAAAAACAGTTGAAAAAAAAGAATATAACAACATGTTTCAATGGTGATTTTTCTTTTTTGGATTTTGTAATAAACACTGGTCAAATTTGTGCATTTGCATATCCAAAAATGTGTATCAGCTGCACAAAAATACAATTAATGACACATTTTAATTCCATTGTTTTCATATTTGGGTCTATTTTACTCAGAGGAAATGTGTATATGGTGTTTTTACAGCTGTCACGTGTTAAAATGGGTCAAATTCAAAGTCAGTGGCGTCCAGCAGCTGTATTATTTTTATGAATGAAATAGCTCGGGGTGGGTCAGTAAGGTAGGCTAAGGCTGTAGTGGCTGGTATGGGAGGCGGAAATGATCATTTGTCCAATCACCTTGACAACTGTCAGTCATGATGAGTCGCGATGATATGACGTCAGTTGTTTCACCTTTCAAGCAGGAAAAAAAGTAAGTGGATGAAAGTTGACTAGAAAAGGTAACAGTATCATGTTTAGAAAGCCCAAACAAAAAAGCAGCGCGCAAAAGAGGAAGGAAAGAAAGAAGCAGGATGAAGGTAAAGCTAAAATGACTAAATTAGACACGTTTTTTACTCAAATTTAGGCAAACCAGGCAAAAGCTAGCATGCCGCCGGAAGCTAGCGTTAGCTTGCTAGCTAGCTCCGTAAATGAAGCGACATTGACCGCCGCGTCCCGCTTCTCCAGACTCAGTGGACTGGATATACTCTATTGAGACCAGCAGAGAAGACTTTGGACTCAGTGGACTGGATATACTTTCTATTGAGACCAGCAGACGAGGACTTTGGACCTGAGCAGCATCATAAATGACTTTTCTGAGCGCGAGGCCATAAGATGAGCTACTAATGAGTGAGTACAACTTCTCTTTGTTATGAAGTGGGATTTAAATCTATGGCAATGTTGCATGTTGGAAAAATGATTGTGTGATGTAGGTGCCACATCCATCCATTCATTCATTAATGCTGTGTCTTTATAAGGCATATAATGATATAATGAGCTGTGTTTTTCTTGATGGTTATGCTTGTTATGGATATACTATGCAAGATATCTGTGTGTAGCTTTGTTAGTGTCGGCTTTATTTGAATGTTTGACAGTTTGGAGACATCATCAGGATGTGGTAGTTTGAGCCCAGGTTAGATAAGTGTTGACATGGAGCTTCGGCTGCTGTCCGTGGTGCTGAAAGGCTGGTGTGCAGGATCAGTGTGTGGCCAGTCGCGAGTGGCTGTGCGTGTGTGTGCGCGTGAGCTTGTGTTTAGGGCGCGGGTAGGGGAACAAAAAAAACATTTGCACCGGGGTATTGCACCATGATGATTTAACCCTGAACAGTATAAGGGTTAACTATTAAGGTGTCAAAACATCCATAGAAACTTCTTTAACTACTAGTGTTGCTTTACATGTATGTATTTGCTACATTTGCTGTTAAATTAGCTTTTTCACAAAGCTTAAGAGCAATGAAAAGATGACAGCATGACACTAGATTATGTATTTAGCTATGTTGTGGAAAATATGATCATTTTTGAACCCCTAACTGTGCAATTATTATAATCATCTATACATATATATTTTCTTTCACTTTAATTTGTGCAATAACAATATCATCTCTAGTATATCATCACTCAATACCAATATTGTAAATAATTACCCCATTATTTTTTAACATATTTTCTTTACTTTTATTGTTTTTGTACTTATTATTTATTGATATTTATTATTCTTGGTATTGCTGCTCTTCTATTTTACTGTCCACTTGCTGCTGTAATCATGCAAATTTCCCCACTCAGGAATATCTTATCTTATCTCATCTTAAATGTGGGATCTTTGCACACTCTCATTGTACAGTTAATAATATATTATGCAACACTCACCTTGGATCTCCCATAAATGATCCAATTAAACCTCTTTCTTGAGAAATATGTGAGTAATTCACATTCTTTACACTTAAATTGAAACTTCTCAGATACATTCGTGCACATCAGAGTTAAAATCAGATATAAAATATGTGAGTTGACAAGCTGAGCAAGCTTTGGACAAACCTTAGCAACAAAGGCTACAGACTGACGGCGCTTTGTGAGCATGCACAAACAATCTGATGTCATCACCAGAGGAAGTTGAGGTAACATTGCAAACAGAGAGTCTTCAAAGCAGGCTGAAGCTTTGGCTCTTTACTCAGGGAGCCGTGTAATGTTCACCTCAGGTTCTGCAACTTTGACCATGTTTAACATCAAACATCATAGTTTTCATCAGTAAAAAACAAAAAACATTAAAAACCCCTGAAAGTATCAGTTCCCTTTAAACCAAGATAAATTAGAGTTAGCATCTTTAACCAGGATTGTGTCATCTGCAAACATTTTATATTATGTGTAATAGACAGGAGTTTTAGAGCTTAGTTTTCACTGTTAACCTTCCTGTCGTCCTCCCGGGTCAAATTGACCTAGTCTGTTTTGACTCCTCCTTCTTTCCTTCCTTCCTTCCTTCCTACCTTCTTTCCTTCCTTCCTCCATTCGTCCTCTCCTTTCTCCTTCACTCCCTCCTACCTTCCTTCCTTCTTTCCTCCCTCCCTCCTTCTCTCTTTGTTTCCTCCCCCTTACCTTCCTCCCTTAATCCTCTCCCCCCCCCCACGTTCCTTCCTTCTTTCTTCCCTCCTACCTTCCTTCCTTCCTTCCTTCGTTCTTCCCTCCTACCTTCCTTCCTTCCTTCGTTCTTCCCTCGTACCTTCCTTCCTACTTCCTCCCTCCTTTCCTTCCTCCCTTCCATCCTTCCATCCTCCTGCAACTTTAAAGCTTTTAATGAAATAATATGTTTGTTGCTGTTGTTTGTGTTTAAATGTCACTTTTTACCTGCACATAAATCATACAGACATTACAGAAACATGTGATGACTAATTAAAAGAAGCTCTGCCTGCAGTGTTTGTGTGCTGAACTGCATCTTCTCCTCCGCCCCGACGGCATGATGTGTGTAACATATTCGGCCTTTCCAGGTGGTCGCTGATTGGTTGAGAATAACATAAATTAACTGGAACTGGGGTGGAAAATTTCATGCCTGAGGAATTTGGCGATTTTCCACCGAATTCATGATTATTAAATAACATTAACCCTTTAAAGGCAGGCAGAATGTACTCATATCATTGTGGTACTGTACTGTAGTGATGAATGTAAAGGAGAAGCAGCTGCAAAGAGGAAACCAGAAACATACTTTTTTAAACTTTTAGAAACTGCAAGCATAGCCGCTCATAGAGTCATGCTGCACCTCTGGTGATAAAGGGAGGCCTGTTGTTGAATAGTAAACCATAAGATTGACACTTTCTGCATTTACAGTGTATATAAATGATCATTTCCTGTTAACCCTATAAAGCCTGAACCATCAAATAATTGCCAGAAAATTAAAATTCTTTGAAACTATAGAGTTTATTGGACCTTCTGACAAGTGATTAAAAAAGATTAATTACACTTTGAGTTTTGTTTTGTATCATATTTGATACACTGAGAATTATTTGCATTATTTTTCATAATATGATTTTTTTTAAACACATGAAAACATATTGAATATAACTTTTTTAAGGTCCTGCATGAAGCTCATAACAACACCGTTTAAACTTTTTTATGCATGATGATAATAATATATAATGCATAAATGAAATTTGACAGATTTACAAATATCCTTTCTTCCTTCCTTCATTCTTCCTCCCTTCTTCTTTTCCTTCCTTCCTTCCCTACTTCCTTCCTTCCTTCCTTCTTTCCTTCTTTTCTTCCTTCCTTCCTCCATCCTTCATTCTTCCTCCCTTACTCTTTTCCTTTCTCCCTACCTCCCTCCTACCTTGTTTCCTTCTTCCCTCCTTTCCTTCCTCCTTTCCTTCCTTCCTTCCTTCCTCCCTTCCTCTTTTCCTTTCTCCTTACCTCCCTCCTACCTTGTTTACTTCTATCATATTTGATACACTGAGAATTTTTTGCAATTTATTTTTCATAACATGATTTTTTTAAACACATGAAAACATATTGAACACAACTTTTTTAAGGTCCTGCATGAAGCTCATAACAACACCGTTTAAACTTTTTTATGCATAATAATAATATATAATGCATAAATGAAATAAAATGAAATTTGACAGATTTACAAATAAATGACTTCTATATACCTGCTGTAATTTGTAATTTTCAACATGAATTTACCATAAAATAAGCTACAAAATATTTAATAATTCAACATTGCATTACTTTATCTTTGTACTACATGTATCTGATTGAATATACATCAGGTTTTTTCTTTTAAAGGTCTCTAAAACTCATATATATCCAATATGATACACTGCGTTAATCTGGCTGCTAACTCTGATAATGAACATTTAGACAGAAAGTGTTGAGGTGGATTCTTGTAATGTCTATAGACGTTGAGGCTCTGGATGGTGGTCCATTGGAAACCACGGTAACCGCTGTGAATCCAAGCTGTCAAAGGAGCAAAGTTACAAACCCTTCAGAGGCACCTTTCAACGCTACATGTGGTGAATGTTTAATACCCGAAAGAGAGAATTTCAGTGGAGTGCTGCATCAACATTGTCACCTCAGAGCAAGAACGTCCTCTTGACTTCTCTGTGTGGAGCAAAATCAGCTGTTTTAGTAACTTTAGAAACTATATTTACTTTTTATAGTTTATATAAAGCAACAACACACACAAG